>NW_017534798.1:30076-30941 GCF_001853355.1 Bactrocera latifrons
ACTATGATTCCAGTGCACGTGCAATGTAAGCTGACAAAAATAGCGCTGTTTTTTACTTAAACTGGAAGAATCAAAATCAATTCTGGGAGYCATGTGCTCATACAAATCGATGACCGTCTTGACAAGGAAGCCGCGCCGTGAGTTATCCAGTGGAATTTCTAAATTCTTTGGAGAGGCTTGGTATGCCACCGCATCATTTCGAGCAGAAAGTATGATCTGTCGTTATTATGTTTCGGAATCTTCATGCGCCGAAACTGTGTAATGAAACCCGATTGGTTATGACGCAGCTATCGTATACAAGGAGGCAGAATGYTTGATTCTACGAATGCCATTGAGTTCTAACGATTTGTCGGCCTGCAGTCGTGTAGTCGTGCAGCTGTCAAAATAACTCTGTCCATAAAAAGGTGTGTATTTTAATATTTGACAGCTGTCGCTTGAGGTCTGTCACGCTCATTGTGTTCAGCATATCACACTGATTCTTTTAGATGTTTACTATTCGCTGTCGCTGTTCATTGCTTTCGCTAAGTCCGTTTATTCTCTGTGTATGTTAAGGGGTGGTTGTGTGATCAGGTCAGGTCAGGGTTGTTAATCTAACATAGATAATCATATTTTAATTGATTGCGGTCAACATCTAAGTATGCTCCGCAATTGCGACAATTTGCAAATAAAYCAATCTGTGGTAATTTGCGCTTGTGTGCGCGGTGGGAGCTATTGATGTCGTCAACACGTTTTTCACATCGATTTCCTTGGATTAGTGGTAGCWATTGGTAAAAATCATTAAAATCAAATCACATTTTTTATCGAAGTTGTTTTTTTTTAAACAACAACAAATCAAATAAACTCACATACTTAATTTTCGCGGTTG
>NW_017534799.1:0-19185 GCF_001853355.1 Bactrocera latifrons
AAATAATTAACTTCACATACTTAATTAAATAAACTTTCTTCATCTTACTGGAGTTGACGTAAAGTCATAATGGCAGTGCATTTGAAAAAATTCCACAACCTTTTATTTAGGTATTAAATCGATTTTCTTGTATATACACATTTAGTAATCGATACTGAGTTGCTTCAAATTATTGACTTCACATATTTAATTAAATAAAATTTCTTCACCTTACTGGAGTTGTCATAAAGCCATTCGGCAGTGCGTTTGAAAAAATTCCACAATCTTATAATTATTTAGGTATTAAATCGATTTTCTTGTATATACACATTTAGCAATCGATACTGAGTTGCTTCAAATCATTGACTTCACATATTTAATTAAATAAACTTTCTTCATCTTACTGGAGTCGACATAAAGTCATTATGGCAGTGCATTTGAAAAAATTCCACAATCTTTTATTTATGTATTAAATCGATTTTCTTGTATATACACATTTAGCAATCGATACTGAGTTGCTTCAAACCATTAACTTCACATATTTAATTAAATAAACTTTCTTCATCTTACTGGAGTTGACGTAAAGTCATAATGGCAGTGCATTTGAAAAAATTCCACAATCTTTTATTTACTTATTAAATCGATTTCCTTGTATATACATATTTAGCAATCGATACTGAGTTGCTTCAAATCATTGACTTCACATATTTAAGTTAATAAAGTCATTACGACAGTGCATTTGAAAAAATTCCACAATCTTATATGATACTTAGATATAACATGGATTTTTTTTATATACGATTTTCTCAACCCATATCGAGTTGCTTCAATACATTTTCTTAACATCTACTATATAAGAATAAGTGGGGTTTTCCTTCCTGACGCTATAACTCCAGGACGTACGAAACGATTTTACGGTTTGCATTCTTTGAAAAGTCTCGGGTTCCGTGAGGCTTATAGCAAAGAAAACTAAGGAAAATTTTCAACAGAAAAGCGGGAAAATTTTTTTTACATACAGCGCCATCTCTGAAACGTAGCATGTACTACAAACCAATATTTTAAGTAGATGGTGACGGTGCGTGATACATTGTTTGACAGCTACTCATTGTTCTCTGCTCAGTTAATTTCTTGGGACAAATCGGTATTGTGTTCACTGTGAAATTGTGAAAAAAAATATTTAAAAATAAGTTATTCGTTTCCTAACATTTCAATTGGAAAACATCAAATCAATCATGTGTACGTGCGTGTACGACGTGCGAACATCGGTCGCCGCACAAGCAGGCAAGTCAGAAACAAGTGTATTCACAAAACTTAAGCGAAGAAAGACCAAATGTGATAAGAGAACACCACACACTACACCATCACACGATTACACCGTATTCTTCAACAAATTATTGTTTGCAATTACAGATACAAGGACAAATATATCATTTGCATAGTTTAGTGGTGCCAACACCAGACGAACCATATCAATTTCTGCAAATAGATTTCATTTCGTCGATGGAGGATCAGCTCAATGTGCGATGCAATATACAGGGAACACAATAGTTAAAGAGACGAATTATTGAATAGTTGCAAGCATTTTTTCACGCTAATACGAGTAATGCTGTGGTTAATATGTTCAAAGTAGCATTCAAACGGATGCCATCGGATATGCACAAATTTGTCGTAAGAGATTTTCTTGTGTACCCCAACAAGTGAACATGTTGCTGCAATTATTGTTGCAAAGAAGCAATATCATGCATAGTGTAAACGAGACACATCGTTTGTACGATGCGTTACAATATCCAATCATTTATTGGCCATGTCAAGACGGATCACGTTGAAGATGGTCGATTATAGGTACAATATTCACACACTAGTTGTTACTATTATTGGTTTTTATTGGTTTTCATTAACAATTAATTTAATTTTGTATTTTCAGGCGTGTCAACGAATAAAAATCTAAGTGCAATGAATTACTATGCGTATCGTATGATGATTCGTACACATGAGGAGAATGTCATTCTGAAGTGCCGTCGGCTATTCCAACAATTCGCCGTCGACATATTTTTCAAAGTCAAGACCGAACGTATAGAGTTCATCCAATTCAATCAGGCAAAGCTACGATCTGAGGACTACATACACTTGCGTGATGCTATTCATTCAGATGGAGATGTTCAGAATATTGGACGTCTGACGATTCTCCCATCATCTTATATCGGAAGGCCACGCCACATGTGCGAAAACGCTCAAGACGCTATGACATACGTGCGAAATTATGGAACTCCGGATTTATTTATTACGTTTATATGCAATCCGAAGTAGACGGAAATTGAACGTGAGTTGGAACCGGGCCACAAACCGAAAGATCGCCATGACATAATCGCCAGAGTATTTCAGCAAAAACTCAAGGTTATGATGGATGTACTTACTAATTATCGAGTTTTTGGTGACACTCGTTGTTATATGTACTCGGTGGAATGACAGAAGCGTGGACTACCGCATGCTCATATCCTAATTTGGTTGCTGAACAAATTACATTCAAATGAAGTGGATGACACATATCAGCTGTAATTCCGGATCCAGTAACTGATCCCCATCTACACGACATTGTCACTACACAAATGATGCTTGGACCGTGCGCCTTGCATGGCCGATGGAAAGTGCACAAAACGATATCCGCGACCGTTAGTTGCTGAAACAGTCACAGTAAACGATGGATATCCAGTTTATCTTCGGCGTTCAAAAGAAGATAATGGTTGAACTATCAAAGTTAAAGATCAAAATCAAGAGATTGAGATCGGAAATGAATTCATTGTACCACATTTCCCGCTATTATCACGAATTTTCGAAACACATGCAAACGTTAAGAGTTGAGTTTCAGCAAGTACGCCACAAAAGGCAGCGACATGGCTGTGTTTGGTATTGCGTTGGAAAATGCGAATGACGAAATCAGCAACTTCCAAATGGGCAGATACGTCAGTACTAATGAAGCACTGTGGCGAGTATTTTCATTTCAAATTCATGAAAGATATTCCACAGTTGTACACTTGGCAGTGCATTTGGAAAATGTCCAAAGAGTTTACTTCACTGAGGCTAATGCGACACAACGAGCTGAAAGACMRCCATCGACAAAATTGACTAGCTTCTTTGCAATGTGTGAATCAGATCCATTCGCAGCGACGCCTATTTACGTTGAAATGCTCAGGTATTACACTTAGAATCAATCAACAAAGAAATTCCAACGTCGGGAACCCCAGTTCCAGATTGGCCACAGGTGTTTTCCACTCATGCATTAGGTCGCATGTATACCATTTATCCTAGAAATGATGAATGTTTTTATTTGCGACTGATGTTGGTAAATGTACGTGGACCAAAACCATTAGCGCATTTGAAAACCGTGAATGGCCACCAATTCCAAACACATCGAGAAGCAACTATTGGGTTTGCTGGAGAACCTCTTTCATTGGAATTCAAAACGGATTCAGTTGTTTCATCAAATGCGTACCAAATACGAACGCTTTTCGGAATTATTATCACCACAAGTTTTCCTTCAAATCCAATTCAGTTATGGAACAAATACTAAGACCACTGTGCTCAAAAAATAAGGTGACATTTGAATTTAAACTGCGCGCGTCGAAGGATTTGGAGGATTATTAATTTTTTTTTTTTTTAGGTTGGTAGTACTGTCAGTCACATTTCATGTCAAAATTCATTAGTGTTTGAGATACGTGTAGTTTTGTAAGCTGCTGAAAGTGAGTTTTTCGTTTTTTGCGATGTCGAAATTTGTTGAACAAAGAATTTGCATTAAATTTTGTTTACGGAATCAATTTTCTGCTGTAGATACATTGAGGATGGTGCAGAAAGCCTTTGGTGATGAGGCTATGTCAAAAAAAATGTTTACAAGTGGTATAGTGATTTCCAAGCCGGCCATGAACATGTCAAAGACGAAGAGCGTCCAGGGCGACCATCAACCCCAACCGACGAAGCTCACGTTAAACGAATCAAACATTTGGTGTTGAAAAACTGTCGATTAACAATTAGAGACTTTGCTGATGAAGTTAGCATATCGAAAGGCTCAGTCAATACTATTTTGAAGTATGTTTTGGGCCTTGAGCGCGTCAAATCTCGACTGGTACCGAAAACATTGAATTTTTTAGAAAAAAGGCGTCGCGTTGAAGTGTGTAAAACGATGCTTTTCGACTACCAGGGTGTAATGAAACGCATTATAACTGGCGATGAGACTTGGATCTATGCTTACGACCCCGAAACAACCGATCAATCGAGGGAATATCGTGCCAAAAGAGAACCGAGACCAAAAAAATCGCGCCAAAGTTGCTCAAAGATCAATGTCATGTGACTGTTTCTTCGATTATCGTGATGTTGTGCATTATGAATTCCTTCCAACCGATCAAACAGTCAACAAGGAATATTATTTGAACGTTACGCGTGGTTTGCGTAACGCTATTCGCCTAAAAAGGCCGGAGTTGTGGAAAAACAATGTTGGTTTTTACACCACGATAATGCACCATCCCATACTGCCCTCGAAATTCGTGATCATTTCGCCAAAACTCAACCCATATCGTTCCGCAACCACCGTATTCACCTTATCTGCGGCCGTGCGACTTCTGGTTGTTCACCAAGCTCAAAAGACCGCTCCGGTGACACCGCTTTTATACGATGGAGGAGATTCATGCCGCAGCGAAGACGGAACTAAAGGCCATCCCGGAAAGTGACTACAACCAGTGTTTCGAAGATTGGAAAATCCGTTGGCATAAGTGCATTGCATCGGGAGGGAATTACTTTGAACTGGATGAAATTGATTTGGAAGAATAAATAAAGAATTTTCAAAATGAATACAATGTCACCTTTTTATTGATCACAGAGAACTGCGATACAATGTTGATACATTGCAAGAATTTGTTCGAAATAATATGCCGTTGCTGAATGAACAGCAAAAATATGCAAACGGTGGACAATAATACCGGTGGTCCATTCTTCCTCGACGCACCTGGATGAACAGAGAAAACATTTGTCATTTCGTTGATTTTGGCCATTATTCGATCAAGATGTGACATAGATTTAGCGTTAGCATCATCTGGAATTGCGGCGACTCTTCCAGATGGCGGTCGTACATTCTGCGCTTAAGTTGTCACTTAATTTAAACACAATTGCAATATTTCCCGATCCAGTGCAATTGGAAAATTGTTGATGCAATTCAAGCTGATTATTTGGGATGAGTGCACAATGGCACATAAGAAATCGCACTGAAAGATCTTCGGCGAAATAACAAAATCTTTGATGGCTTGATGACATTGTTGGTAGGTGATTTCAGCCAGACGTTGCCAGTAATTCCCCGTGGAACGACTGCAGGTGGATTGAATGCTTGTCTGAAGGCATCACTTTATGGAATAATGTAAAAACAGTATTGCTAACCACTAATATGGGAGTAATTTTCCAAACAATTGTTAGCTGTTGGAAATGAAAAAGTCCCAGTTGATGCGACATCTGGATTAATTACTCTTACGGACGACTTTTACCGATTTGTAGACTCTCAATTAGATCTTATTGAAAATATTTTCCCAAACATTAGTGAGAGTTATCAGAATTATGCTCGGTTAAGTCAACGAGCAATTCTTGCCGCAAAGAATAATGAAGTAAACGCACTGAATTTCGCCATTCAATCAAAAATTGCTGGCGATTTGGTGCCATACAAATCTGTTGATTCCATATAAAGTAAATTATCCAACGGAGTTTTTGAACTTTCTAGAGTTACCAGGATTTCCACCACATAACTTGCAACGCAAAGTTGGTACAGTTATTATGATATAGCGTAATTTGAATCCATAGCGACTTTGCAACGGTACTCGACTTTCCGTAAAAAGACTTATGTATGCCGAATTTGATTGAGGCAACCATTATTAATGAAAAGTACGCAGGTGAAAATATATGAGCTTCAGGTTTCTTCAAATCATTAACTTTACATATTAGAGTTAAATAACCGTCTTCATATTACTAAAGTTGGGATAAAGCCATAACGACAGTGCATTTGAAAAAATTTTACAATCTTATATTTAGGTATAAAATCGCTTGTCTTGTATATGCACATTTAGCAATCCGTATCGAGTTGCTTCAAATCATTAGCTTCAAATATTAAAGTTAAGTAACCTTCTTCATCTTACTGAAGTTGACATAAAGCCATTAGTAAAGTCTAACCGCGCGATGATGGGTTTCGTTTGGTGATTAAAAGATGAAGAAAACAATTTTATTTTGTTTTATATTTGAAAAGGAAAAATTATGTTTCATTTCAAAACAGTAATGAATTCATTTCGATTACAAAAATGAAGTGTTATTTAGTCGAACTTCTCTAAGTAAATGAAAGTGAATCCAAAGTAAATACTGAATCGAAGCGTTATGTAGTACATGTCCTCAAATTATCCGTCTCATTAAAAAGCTCTTTGGTAAACAACATTTTTTTTTTTTTGGTCTGACGTTAACACAAGCAACGCGGATGATTTCCCAATTCGTGAACACGCAACTGGCCATGTGAAAAACAATGATTTTCTAAATTTATCCCGTAAACACTAAGCGATTGGAAACTGGAAATTGCAATCGTTTGAAGTCAAACGGAATCATTGGTATTCGAGGAATACATATATTTTCACCTGCGTRCTTTTCATTAATAATGGTTGCCTCAATCAAATTCGGCATACATAAGTCTTTTTACGGAAAGTCGAGTGCCGTTGCAAAGTCGSTATGGATTCAAATTACGCTATATCATAATAACTGTACCAACTTTGCGTTGCAAGTTATGTGGTGGAAATCCTGGTAACTCTAGAAAGTTCAAAAACTCCGTTGGATAATTTACTTAATGGAATCAACAGATTTGTATGGCACCAAATCGCCAGTAATTTTTGATTGAATGGCGAAATTCAGTGCGTTTACATCATTATTCTTTGCGGCAAGAATTGCTCATTGACTTAACCGAGCATAATTCTGATAACTCTCACTAATGTTTGGGAAAATATTTTCAATAAGATCTAATTGAGAGTCTACAAATCGGTAAAAGTCGTTCGTAAGAGTAATTAATCCAGATGTCGCATCAACTGGGACTTTTCCATTTCCAACAGCTAACAATTGTTTGGAAAATTGTGCAGCAATTTGATCATTTCGAAGTTGAACTCCCATATTAGTGGTTAGCGATAATGTTTTTACATTATTCCATTAAGGTGATGCCTTCAGACAAGCATTCAATTCACCTGCAGTCGTTCCATGGGGAATTACTGGCAACGTCTGCCAACAATATCATCAAGCCATCAAAGATGTTGTTATTTGGCCAAAGATCTTTCAGTGTGAAGTTAAGTGCTTCAAGTGATTTCTTATGTGCTATTGTGCACTCATGCTTGCAATGCATCAACAATTTTCCAATTGCACTGGATCAATTGAGTAACAACTTAAGCGCAGAATGTGCAGTACCACCGCCATCTAGAAGAGTCGCCGCAATTCCAGATGATGCTAACGCCAAAGCTATGTCACATCTTGATCGAATAATGGCCAAAATCAATGAAATGACAAATGTTTTCCCTGTTCAACTAGGTGCGTCGAGGAAGAACAGACCACCGGTATTATTATCCACCGCTTTCATTAATATCTCGTATACTTGTTTTTGCTGTTCATTCAGCACCGGCACATTATTTCGAACAAATTCCTGCAATGTGTCAACATCTGCAGCTCTCGATTTAATTCGTGGTTGAATGTATCGTGCATCGATCGATTTAGCGCAATCATTCCTACTTCAATCAGTAGCTTTGCAATAGTCAAGCATTGATCCTCAATCAGATTCCTTCATTGTAGATTTCACCGGTTATTTGAGTGTGATAATTATTCGTTTGAATGCGCAAGCGATGCAAGATATCTTCACATATGTCGTCGTAGTATTTGTCCCATAATTGAATTGGTTGTGAAGGAAAACATGTGGTGATGATAATTCCGAAAAGCGTTCGTATTTGGTACGCATTTGATGAAACAACGGAATCCGTGTTGAATACCAATGAGAGGCGTTTTCCAGCAAACCCAATAGTTGACATGCTTCTCGATATGTTTGGAATTGGTGGCCATTCACAGTTTTCAAATGCGCTAATGATTTTGGTCCACGTACATTTACCAACATCAGTCGCAAATAAAAACATTCATCATTTCTAGGACCTAGTGCATCAGTGGAAAACACCTGTGGCCAATCTGGAACTAGGGTTCCTTGTTTGCTACGTTGGAATTTCTTTGTTGATTGATTCTAAGTGTAATACCTGAGCATTTCAACGTACATAGGCGCCGCTGCGAATGGATCTGCTTCACACATTGCAAAGAAGCTAGTCAATTTTGTCGATGGCGGTCTTTCAGCTCGTTGTGTCGCATTAGCCTCAGTGAAGTAAACTCTTTGGACATTTTCCAAATGCACTGCTAAGTGTACAACTATGGGATATTTTTCATGAATTTGAAATGACAATACTCGCCACACTCATTAGTACTGACGTATCTGCCCATTTGGAAGTTGCTGATTTCGTCATTCGCATTTTCCGACGCAAAACAAACACAGCCATGACGCTGCCTTTTATGATGTTCTTGTACAAATATTTGATTGATTTGGCGGATTGACAACTCTCAACGCTTGCATGTGTTTCGAAAATGCGTGATAGCAGCAGGTAATATGGTAGAATGAATTCATTTCCGATCTCTAACTCTTGATTTTGAACTTTAACTTTGATAGTTCGACCATTATCTTCTTTTGAACGCCGATGATAAACAGGATATCCATCGTTCCCTGTTATTTCATTTAATGCACCGCATGGTCCATGCACTATCTATGTCGTCACAATGTCGTGTAGATGGGGATCAGTGACTGGATCAGGAATTTCAGCTTGTATGATGTTATCCACTTTATTTGAATGTAGTTTGTTCAGCAACCAAATTCGGATATGAGCATGCGGTAGTCCACGCTTCTGTCATTCCACCGAGTACATATAACAACGAGTGTCACCAAAAATTCGATAATTAGTAAGTACATCCATCATAACCTTGAGTTTTTGCTGAAATACTCTGGCCATTATGTCATGGCGATCTTTCGGTTTGTGGCCCGGTTCCAACTCACGTTCAATTTCCGTCCACTTCGGATTGCATRTGAACGTAATAAATAAATCCGGATTTCCAGAATTTCGCACGTACGTCATAGCGTCTTGAGCGTATTCGCACATGTGGCGTGGGCTTCCGATATAAGATGATGGGAGAATCGTCAGACGTCCAATATTCTGAACATCACCATCTGAATGAATAGCATCACGCAAGTGTATGTAGTCCTCAGATCGTAGCTTTGCCTGATTGAATCGGATGAACTCTATACGTTCGGTCTCGACTTTGACTAATATGTCGACAGCGAATTGTTGGAATAGCCGACGGCC
Organism: Bactrocera latifrons; assembly: GCF_001853355.1. Taxonomy (NCBI): domain Eukaryota; kingdom Metazoa; phylum Arthropoda; class Insecta; order Diptera; family Tephritidae; genus Bactrocera; species Bactrocera latifrons. The sequence continues at coordinate 9,414 of NW_017534799.1, forward strand.
CTTCAGAATGACATTCTCCTCATGTGTACGAATCCTCATACGATACGCATAGTAATTCATTGCACTTAGATTTTAATTCGTTGATACGCCTGAAAATACAAAATTAAATTAATTGTTAATGGAAACCAATAAAAGCAATAATAGCAACAATTAGTGTGTGAATATTGTACCTGTAATTGGATCGACCGCGTTGCGAGTTTTCGAGAGAAAAGTTCTGCGAAAGATTTATGGTCCTTTGCGCGTTGACCACGGCGAATATCGCATTCGATGGAACGATGAGCTGTACGAGATATACGACGACATTGACATAGTTCAGCGAATTAAAAGACAGCGGCTACGCTGGCTAGGTCATGTTGTCCGAATGGACAAAAACACTCCAGCTCTGAAAGTATTCGACGCAGTACCCGCCGGGGGAAGCAGAGGAAGAGGAAGACCTCCTATCCGTTGGAAGGACCAAGTGGAGAAGGACCTGGCTACGCTTGGAATATCCAATTGGCGCCACGTAGCGAAAAGAAGAAACGACTGGCGCGCTGTTGTTAACTCGGCTATAATCGCGTAAGCGGTGTCTACGCCAATTAAGAAGAAGAAGAATTGGATCGACCATCTTCAACATGATCCGTCTTGCCCTTGCCAATAAATGATTGGATATTGTAACACATCGTACAAACGATGTGTCTCGTTTACATGATGCTTGATATTGCTTTTTCGCTGAACGACAATGTCTCAGATTTAATTGGATCGCCAACAATAATTACAGCAACATCATTAACGGAGGGTGCATTGAATCTTCGCACATGTTCACCTGTTGGGATACAATCCGCTCTTATGACAAATTTTTGCGTATCCGATGGTATTCGTTCATGGAGTACCATGGATGTCATCTTCTCCATTAAATTCCATAAAAGCCTCAAGTGCAACATATAGGTCACTATATTGTCTGGCGTTATTCGGTTGGATACTTTCTTTTCCAAAGATACAAAGATACATAGTCGCTCATTTGTATATTTCCGACAGTGGAAAAATATGTGTTCTGCGTTCTCCTTATTGCTACCACAAAAAGAGCAAGCTAGTCCCTCCTTGTGACCGTACTTATGCAAGTACTCCCTGAATCATCCATGTCCTATTAGGAACTGCGTCATATAATGATCTACCTCCCCGTGTTTTCGTTCCATCCATGCTTGTATGTTACCGTTTAAGCGGTATGTCTATCTCTCCTTGCTTGATATATCCCAGCGTGTTTGCCATTCGATTAAGGTGGCTTGTCTTTCTACTCTACGCTCTGCCACTGTTAGTTTTACGGTTACGTTCATCATATACTCGCTTAAGTTCGAGAGCCATTACGTCTGGAATCATAATTACTGCTAGAACCCCGACAGCTTTATTAGAAACCGTGCGAAATACACTGAATATTCTAGTAGCGATCAACCGGAACACCGATTGTGGCACTCCAGCATATGTCTTATGTAATTATGCTGGTCCCCATACAGGCGCCGCATATATTACAACTGACTGGCTGATCTTGGCCAGAAGAGCTCTTCTGTTCTGTTTCGGCCTTCCTATGTTTGCCATTATTCTTGATAAGGCCATGTTTACAAGCATCGCTTTTTCACATGCTTTTTCAACATACATTTTGTAGTTGAGCCTCGCATCAATCGTCACACTAAGATATTTCACAGCGGATTGTGTTGTAATGTTGTGCTTTATCTTCAGTACAGTATCACTCCAAATACTTTGTATTTGGTGAAGGTCCTTAGCTACTATTGTCACAGCAATATCATTTTCGTATCCAATTATTTGCACTTCTTTCGGTAGTTGGGGGCGCAATATTCCATCATATAGTGTATTCCAAGGGAGGGGGCCTAGCACAGATCCTTGTGGCACACCACCCGTTACACAATACTTTTTTAGTCCTTCGTCAGTGTCGTAGAGCAGGATCCTATCGGCCAAACTACTTGGTATGATGTTCTACAACAAATAGCTCAGTGTTTTTTTGAGCACTAATGCACGCATTATATGGGACCAATGGGCCGAGTTAAAAGCGTTTCTCACATCAAATGTGATGATCGCACAATATTCTTTTTTCCCATACATCCACCTGTCTCCTTCAATAGCTTTTTCTGCTATACCTGTAACTTTCTTGATCGCATCAAGAGTTAAACGCTTTCCACGAAAGCCATATTGGGTATCAGAGAGACCACCATCTCCTTCTAGATGATTTTCTAGACGGGTACAGATTATCCGTCATCCGTCAGATCATACAGAGCAGTCGATAGGAGCTTGGTTCTCCTGCCGGCTTGTTTGGCTTCTGTAGTAGTACTAGCCGTTGTACTTTCCAAATTTTTGTAAACACTCTGTCATCGATCAAGTGGGGCGAGTTTAACGCATTTGGTTTGGTTTCCAAAAGCTTCAAATGGAGCAATGTTTAAATTTTTCCAAATGGTTTATTTCTAAACAACAATACGTAAGGCAATAAGCATTTATAAATTATTACATTATTGATTACTACTTACCGCAGTATGTCCTTCCACTTTCCTGTTTGATGGATGAATAAGCTCAAATACGTTGTGCAGTGGCATATATGCACAAGGGCATTTGCATTTACCATGCAGATCAGCACAGCTAGGATAGGGGGAACACATATTGCAGCTTACAAACAACAAGTATATAAACCCAGATAACTAATTGGAGCATGCGCCTACCTGCTTATGCTTATGCGAAGACGGGGAAATAGCAAATATACAAATCGCACAAACAAGTATGCAGAAGCTTTACAGTTGTAATAATGTATATAATATGAAGTTCGTGACAATTTAAAGAGAAATGAAAATGAAACATTCAACTGTAAAATAAATATACAAATTGAATATTAACATATTTATATGCATATTGGCAAGGGTTGTCAACATCCCCACCCCCGTGAATCAACCTGATTCACCACCATCAATGTCTAGAATGGCTAGTTTTGAGACTGCTCGTTGTTTAATTCCTGCCGAAGTTTGTACATCTGCTCATCGTACTTCACCATCAGTTCCAGGGTATACTTTTTCCACTCAACCGCGGCACTATTCTCGGCGTGGAACGTTAGGATCGCATATAAACACCAACTCTCCTTCTTTCAATGGCTTCGTTCTACGGCACCATTTCACACGGCGAGTCAATGTAGGTAGATATTCAGTAATCCACCTCTTCCAAAAATGATCCCTCAATTGACGGGCGATGCGCGACTGCTTACGTAGCATACAAGTATTTCCCAAGTCAGTGTCTGCTTTTGGAGTTTGGGGCGTGCTGTCTGCTCCCAAAATGAAATCGTTAGGAGTCAGAGGCTGTTCTTGATCGGCAATGATAGGCAGATGCGTCAGTGGACGACAGTTAACGACATTCTCAGCTTCAATCAGGAAACTAATCAGAGTATGCTCTCTTGGTGTAACTTCCTTTAAAGTGTGAGGTAGACTCGCTTGACGCACTGTACCATTCTCTCCCATACGTCACCTTCTGAAGAGTTAAATGGGGAATTAAACACCCACTGGACGTTTTTCTGTGATAATTCACTTTGTAAGCAACCGCAGTCGAACACTTCTGCGAGTCGCTTTGCTTCTCGATCGGCGGCAACGAAATTCTTTCCATTGTCAGACCTAATTCTTATGGGCGCACCACGTCTATTCACAAAATTACTTAAGGCAATAATACAGGAATCAGTACTCAAATCATGACCCAGTTCTAGGTGTACAGCTCTCACTGCAAGGCATGTAAAGAGTGCAAAACATCTCGTCTCGGTACTGCGTCGAACAGTCACAGATACTGGGCCAAAGTAATCCAGGCCAGTGTATCTTAACGGCCGTACGTAAAGAGTTAGTCTGTCCGACGGAAGCGATCCCATCTAAGGCGCTGACGGGGTAGCTTTGCTCAAGCGACATACATTGCAACTAGCAATGACGTTGCGCAACACACTTCTTAGTCGTGGCACCCAATAATTACAGCGGATTGGAAACGTTCTCCGTGACTTCATGTAAGAGTTTATGATGCACTCTCCGGCAGCCATCAATTGAACATAACCTGCGTCGACGACAATTGCTTGTACAGTGGCCTAAATTGAGACAAGCAAAACACGTGCCCATCTTCTCGGGCTCCTGTTGTGTTGCTCCTGACAAATTGGACATCCCACTGATCGTTGTGGCTCAACTGTATGTAGAGTATGTAGAATGTATGCGGCACTTCGAATCCTTGTAAGGGTCTTCACAAACCGTACAAATTGTATTAGCCAATTTTGATAGCCAATCACTAAAATGTTTTACTGTTGCATGTGGCTGCATAAGAGCTGCAAAGCTGGCCCATTCGACACGTTTGCTCAAAAGCAATTTTGATACAAGTTCGTCGAGTAATGTAGGATTTGACAAATGCAATTCACCACCATGAGCAGATTGTAAAAATACACAAATATTACATACCTTCGTTACAAACGGTATTACTTTCATCATGGCATTTTCCGAAATAGGTGCGATTTCTTTCACTTGACACAGCTGGCTGCGGATCAACTGCTCAGGGCGCCCAAATCTAAACTTTAATAAATCAATTATATTACCGACATTGTCCGGGTGGATTAGCAATGACAACAATACGTAAGGCAATAAGCATTTATAAATTATTACATTATTGATTACTACTTACCGCAGTATGTCCTTCCACTTTCCTGGTTGATGGATGAATAAGCTCAAATACGTTGTGCAGTGGTATATAGATCAGCACAGCTAGGATAGGGGGAACACATATTGCAACTTACAAACAACAAGTAGCCCAGATAACTAATTGGAGCTTGCGCCTACCTGCTTATGCTTATGCGAAGAAGGGGAAATAGCAAATATACAAATTGCACAAACAAGTAAGCAGAAGCTTTACAGTTGGAATAATGTATATAACATGAAGTTCCTAACAATTTAAAGAGAAATGAAAATGAAACATTCTACTGTAAAATAAACATAGAAATTGAATATTAACATATCTATATGCATATAGGCAATGGTTGTCAACACACTGCTTCACGAAGGCAACATGTGTACATATCTAAAAATGGTTGTGGATAATAGCCGATCGCAATTTTAAGAGCCTTATTCGAAATACCATCTATTCCTGGTGCTTTGCTATTTTAAAAGCGCTCAGCAGCTTGAACAACTTCCTGCTCGTTGATTTCTGGCGCATATATGACTTCTTCGCAATAAAAATTTCCTTCTTCTTGGTTTTGTTGAGGGAATAGGGTTTCTACGACATTGTTGAGTAGTGAAGGGCATGTAGGCGCTTGACATTTGCCACCTTTAATCCTTGACGTTACAATCCTATACGCTGCTCCCCACGGATTTTCATCCACTTTTTCACATAAATCTTTGAAGCATTTTATTTTGCTCTTTTTAATTGCCTTTCTTAGGTCATTGCGTTTCTTCTTGAATGCTTCTCGCAGTCTGTCACAATATAAGCTGCCTAAGCTTCGTGGGAAACGGCGACTCGCTTTATGATTATCACTTCTCAGAGATTCGATTTCTCGAAATCACCAATAAGCGGGCTTTCTTTGTGCGGCTGTCCTCTTTTTATTCATATCGGAATCACATACTTTGTTAATGTGTTGTACCAACCATTTAGGCTGTTGGTCTATGTCATCACTCCCGTTTATGAAGCATCTACTTAAAAAGCTCCTCATCTAGGGTTTCAATTTTCCACCCCTTGGACTGCACCTTTTGGTGGCAAACATTTCGCTGTTGCATACATTTGCTGATACTTAACATTATAGCCAATTGGTCACTTTGGGTATATATGTCGCATTTCCGCCACTCTATGTATCAATATAGCACCCTGCTGGCAAAAGAAATATCGATAATGGAGCCATGCCCATTCTTCTGGAAGGTGTTTTGTCTTCCTGTATTAAGCAGTACTACATCTAGAACAGCAAATGCTTTAAGTAATGCGCTACCTCGCAAATTTGTATGTTTGCTGCCACATTCTAGCGCCCAGGCTAGTGATTGGTTATGTGTGTTGTATCTTTTACCTCGCAAGTCGTAATGAACCTGCCTTCTCGAATGATATTAACTCCAAAGGAAGTCATGCGAAAGCAGTTATTGCAATATTGGCATATAGTCGACATTGTTCCAATATCTAAATTTTCATCATCACTGTAGTTCGCATATATATATAGGAATGACAATCGATTGTATGATGCCAATGATCTTCGTGTCCTCGCGCGTTGTCTCAATCGGGCAGTTTCTCTTATTTTATTTTGTCTTTCTTCGCTTTAGATCTGTGAATACACTTGTTGTTGGCTTGCATGTCTTGTGCGGCGGCCGATGTTCACACGTCGTCCTCTAGACACTTTGAACTATGGACGGAGTGGTGAAATTAACCTTATATGCACGATCCACATAATTTACACAGTTCAACTTACCATATTAAAGACAATGCCTGCTGTTAAAATTGAATGAAAATTTGCACAATACACGTGATTTATTTGATGGTTTTCAATTGAAATGTTAGGAAACTAATAACTCATTTTTTTCACAATTTCACAGTGAACACAATACCTGTTGAAATTAACTGAGCAGAGAACAATGAGTAGCTGTCAAACAATGTATCACGCACCGTCGCCATCTACTTAAAATATTGGTTTGTTGTACATGCTACGTTTCAGAGATGGCGCTGTATATAAAAAAGATTTTCCTGCTTTTCTGTTGAAATTTTTCCTGAATTTTCTTTGCCATAAACCTCACGCGTTCTGGAGTTATAGCGTCAGGAATCCGACTTATTTTTATATAGTAGATGTACATATGTTTAATATATTTGAAAATAGATAATTAATTTAAGTGGACTGTGCATGTGTTTATACTCGTAATAAGTATTATAGGACACCTTTTGGCAACAACGCACATGTTCATTTTTGAACAATTCTACAATCCCATATTTAGGTATAAAACCAATTATCCAGTATATACACAATAAGCAATCGGTATCGAGTTGCGTGAATTCATTAACTTCACATATTCAGGATATTCAAGCTTCGTCATGTTATTGGAGTTGCGATAAAGTCATAACGGCAGTGCAATTGGAAAAATTTCACAATCTTCTATTTAGGTTTAAAGTAAATTCTGTTGGCACTTGTATATACACATAAAGCAATCGATATCGAGTAGCGTGAAAACATTAACTCTACATATTCAAGCCGATTAACGGTCTTCACGTTATTGGAGTTGTTGTAAAGCCATATCGACAGTGAATTTGGAAAATTTCCACAATCATGTATTATGGTTTAAAATCGAGTTTCTTGTAATATGTATATACACAAAACGCAATTTATATAATTTAGCGTTAAAACATTAACTTCACATATTCGAACTAATCAGCCTTATTGACATAAAACCATAAAGGCAATGCATTTGGAAAAATGCTACAATCTTATATTTAGTTACAAAACCGATTTTCTTGTATATAGACATTTCGCAATCGATATCGAGTTGCGTGAAAACATTAATTTAACATATTTACGTTAACTAACCTTCTTCATCTTACTGAAGTTGACATAAAGCCAACACGGCAGTGCATTTGGAAAAATACCACAACCTCATATTTAGGTGTAAGGCCGGTTATCTAGTATATAAGTAAAAGATGTATGCTGTAATCACTGTATGATGTGTATGAGCCGGTCGTCGGACGCGGCAATAATCACACTAGTTGTATATTTTGCAAATACATTTTATTGGCCAGGACCCATGTGCCCCAGCTAATGCTCAACTTAAATTTAACCTAGCCCAAAACCTAACTTAACCATTAAGCCCTAAGAACGCATATTCAGTAGTTGACGCTGCCGGCTTTGACGTCTGCGTCGTGCTAACTCTGCTTCATACAACTGTTTATCCAATTGGTAATAGTGCAAGCAACGATCACTGGTCAACTGTTTACGCAATCGGCTGTTGACACTGCTTATGTAAAAACGCTCGCTTGCATGTGGCTTGCTCCGTCTCGCCGCCTCGGTGGCTGTTATTGTTTACGTAATCTGCAGAACGGCGAATGATATGTCGTTGCTTTGGTGGCGGTCGTTGCCCACACAATCTGCTGATGAGGCAAGATGTTGTATTGGCCTCACCACATTCGTACCCAACTGGAAATTGGGCATTATATGTTAACTTATACATAATTAGAAAAAGATATTGAGTTGCGTAAATCATTCAGGGGTATTGTGTGGAATCCAAGACAGATTTGCTTAACTATCAGAATTGTAAACCAATTCTGATTTTCAATAGTGTCACAGAATCTGTTTAAATTTTGGTCTTTTTAAGTTTATTGCGTTTTGTAAATCTTATGTTTAAACTGCAACTTGTGTTTTCACCTATAGAAATAAAGATAAATTAATTCGAAATAATAAAATAACTTGATTTCTTAACTTACATTTCAAATCTGTGAGCGACTGTTTTCTTGCTTTGTTTGTGATAACAAAACCAATAAAATTCGTTTCCGTGACACCCAAAACCGGCACATTCTACTCAAATATCAAACCAATAATATCTGAATTCATGTCACCTACTACTTTTTTTGATCGGTTTTAATTCTGATTCCGACAACTATCAGATTCCACAACACCCCTGATTAACTGTACATATTCAAACTAATCAAACTTCTCCATATTAGAGTTGTCACAAAGCAATAACGTCAGTGCAATTAAAAAAAATTCACAATCTTCTATTTAGGTATAGAGTTGATTTTCTTGTCACTTGTATATACACATGAAGCAATCGATATCGAGTTGCGTGAAAACATTAGTTTCTAATATTCTTCATATTCTTCATGTTATTGGAGTTGTGATAAAGGCATAAGGGCAGTGTTATGTATTTCTAGTATATATAGCAATTGATATCGAGTTGGATGGAAACATTAACTTCACGTATTCAGGGTAATTAACCTTCTTCATATTGTAAAGCCAATCGACATTAAGTTGCGTAAAAACATTAGTTTCACATATTCGAAATAATCAACTTCTTCATGTTATTGGAGTTGTTATAAAGCCATAACGTCGGTGCATTTGGAAAAATTTATAAATCTTATATTTGGGTTTAAAATCGAATTTATAGTGTATACACAATTAGCAATCGATATTGATATTCGAACTTTTTCATGTTATTCCACAATCTGATATTAAAGTATAAAGTCGAGTTTCTTGTAATATGTATATGTATACATAATTAACCTTCTGGACGATATTGGGGTTGTCAAAATGCCATAATGGCAGTATATCTGGGAAAAGTTAACATATTTATACAAGTATTTAGGTTTAAGTACTACGATATAATGCTGTAACTGCTCCTTAGTTGTTCTTTCACAATTTGAAATCCTAAAAATATATGCAGCAAATTTAATAGATGTGCAAAATTACTCACTTTCCTCGGTTGTGCATTACTTCACCTCATCTAGTCAATTTTTTGTACTTTTTTCTTGTGAGCTTTGGGCTCAACATCTTCTTCTTCTTGATTGGCGTAGACACCGCTTACGCGATTATAGCCGAGTTAACAACAGCGCGCCAGTCGTTTCTTCTTTTCGTTACGTCCTTCTCCACTTGATCCTTCCAACGGAGTGGAGGTCTTCCTCTTCCTCTGCTTCCCCCGGCGGGTACTGCGTCGATTGCTTTCAGAGCTGGAGGGTTTTCGTCCATCCGAACAACATGACCTAGCCAGCGTAGCCGCTGTCTTTTAATTCGCTGAACTATGTCAATGTCGTCGTATATCTCGTACAGCTCATCGTTCCATCG
>NW_017534799.1:25713-33108 GCF_001853355.1 Bactrocera latifrons
ATATTACTAATACATGTATATGTATAATATTACTTATTTGCTTAACAAATTTAAAAAAGAGAGTATCCATATGCATGAATAGAGAAATTTTTGCGAAAAAGAAGAGTTTCAGCGAATTACCTAATCATTACATGGCAGCGCTCCATTTCGTCGTAATTTTTGGTAAACAAATGAGGTTAAAACGAGTGTAAAATGTTATTTTTAAAATAAAGATTTTCCAGGTAAAAAAAACCTGCTAAAAGTGTAAAATGTGGATTTATTTAAAAGTTTATAGTGTAATTTGATTAATTTGAAGTGAAAAATGTGAATAAAGTGTGTTTAATGTGGTGAAATAGCGTCTTGAAATTATTAAATTTTGCGAATTTTTCAACTTTAAGGTCGAATATCTCGTAAACTAAGCTTTTGCGGTACCTATAACCCCATATAGTTTTTTAATCAGAAGGACTTCCAACGGTACCTTCAAATCGCGGCGCCAAAGAAATCGGAATTGTGCCTATAGCTCGACACCCTCGCGCAGATTCGTTCAAGATACTATAGTACCTACTTATCCAAAATCGGGCTCGACATACTAAATACACGCCCAGCGGCATTCCAACGAGTCACCGCATGACTCTAACCACCTCTTTGCATGTACAGCAAATAACACCACAATTCCAATGGTCACACCGTGAACACCGTCAAAATAAGTTGAAGAACACAACTGTAGAAGACGTCGTTGACAAAGCGTGAACTAATCACTTTTGTAACAAAAGTAAACATCGCTAAGTTCATTTGGAGGAATGCTGCCGAGTTGACAGTCCAACCTTATAAAAATCCTCTTCGGTTACGTGCACCTCCCTGTCGTGAGAATGGAAGCCAACCGCTAAATATTGTAGATATAACACAATTTGAATATCAGTACACTTTATAGCAAGACTAATAATAATATTAATTATTCGACCTCGTTTGCAAATGTGTTCTTTTGAACTGAAAAGTAATACTTCAAAAATTCTAGTTTCTTCCAGCAACATAAACTACTGTTCACACGATGAACGGACCTATTTATCAAGCACGAAGAAAACAACAATACATTACATGACATTAAACTGCACTTCTAAAGTCTGTAAGACCTGCAGTTACAAAGTAATGACTCATCATTCTCAATTCGTTGATGGCAGCATAAGTTCATTGTTTTTGTGTATACTTGTATATTTGCATATAAAATATATAATATATAATATTTAACACTTTAGTAGTATGCTCAAATTAGATAATATTCACAATATATAAAATACTATAAAAGAACAAATACAAAATTAATTGAATCGTACAAGAACAAAAGTACCCAAGTTGTAAATACATGTATGAAATAAAATTGCTAGACACAATTCTACTTCAAAAGATTGCACTATTGAATATTTTAAATACACGGACATAATCACATTTTCTTTACAATTTTGAATAACTTCATTTGCAATATATGCTGCGTTTGCATTCAATGCATGTAGGTATACATATATGTGTATATATATAAAAAAAATTAAAACTCATTATGCATAGGAAATACATTAATTGTTCTTCTGATTTCTCTGTCACTACCACCACATAAAATAGCACAAACATGTGCCGTTTTGCAGCTTGGGCACTGACGTTTTTGCCGATGCAATTAGAATTATGAAGATATGAAATTTGTTTTGGATATTCTGTTGTGCAGTGCTGCTTCTCTATTGTTTCTATTGTAATCTCACACACATACAGTAAAGCAGTTACATAAAAGCGGCCGTGGCTTAGCGATCAACGTTTGTAGTTAACGAATTTATTCAAACTGGCGATAACCTTCTTGCAGCCTATTAACGACATTCGAATAGAACTTAATTTGCTCTTCTATAAAAGATTTTAGCGCCTGTTTCATATGCGTATCACGTTCTTCTTTAAAATGCGACATTTCTGCCATTACAGCGTAAGAAATAACATCGGTGCGACGATTCACATCGGTCATTTGGGCATTGCTCATCTTCTGCTCAGAAGTTAAACGTTCGCATTCTTTGCGTTTTTGCATTGCACCCTTATGCGTTGAGAGAATGTCAGGAAAACTGTTGAGGACGCCTCTGCAAAAAAAAAATTATATATAAATTGAAGCACTTATGTACATACTTATATACGCGTACTTATGTATGTACGTATATATTTTTCAGTAATGAACAAGATTGATAAGTGAGCTAGAAGGTGAGAAAACAAGCACATATGACAATAGATAAGCTTTTAAATGCAAAAACGATTACGCACAGAAGATACTGACACAAGATCCCTGCAATAAATCTGCTATGCATATATACCTCTACTGAGCCTAACTTTCGTATTACCTGTAGATATGTAAACGGTCCGAAAATGGTATCCAGTCCAATTTAGGTTGGTCACCAAATAGTTGCCCAATACCTATGAAAATACCACCGACGCGCCCAACACTTTCCGATAGCGGTGTTGTTTTTGAAGGTGCACGACGTTCGTCTATATTTAAGGCCTTTGCCAAGTCCGACATACCATCACCAATACGTTGGAATTCTTTTTTACATTGTGTTTGATAACGTTTCGCCGTATCATTGGATAATACTAAGAGATTTCGTACGGAAATATCCATTGCATGCGTGAACTGTAAACAACTTTCTATTTGAGCATCTACAAGCGATGGCAACAATGTCTTTTCAGGCGGTGATATGGCCCAACAATAAGAGACTCCCACATAAGTGTCACGTTCGGCTTTCCTTTTACCCGATTTCCACATCTTGTCATCGTTGCAGGTCAAGAAATGATGCCAAACCTCACATTGTGACAGTACAGGATGACGACAAACCCAATCTACGAATTCTTGCAATTGAACCCGGCGATGTTCCACAAATTGTTCCTCATAACGTCCAGAAATTTGTTTATCTGGCAGCGGTGGTATGGGGATGAGGCAAAATTTCTCCACCAAACGTTCATGTAGCCAATCAAAATGTTTGTACCGTCTTGACACCTGCAACAAAATTGTGTTCAATTTGACGCAAGGAAAAACTTGTGCGATGAATTTAAAACTTACAGATATATTGTTAAAACTGGGTGTCAGTTGGTACGCAATAAAAGTTTTCATTCCTTTAAATTTAGACTCTTTTTTGGGACTGGCTACTAATACAGTGTAACGTTGATGATTAGTTTGCCAATAACAAAAACTTTCCACATATGCAATATGTACAATTTCGTGTTCAGAAAGTTTTTCCTTATTTCCCAATCCCAGTATATACGAATCTGAGCTTTTACCGAACATCCCAGACTTTTTTAAAGTTGCTGTGTTGTTCGGCGCAGCTGTAGATGCTAATGAGATAGTGTCGTCCATTGGTGCTGCTGGCAGATTTTTGTTATCATAATTGCTAGCGGAATGTGTTAATTGATTAGCAAGACCTGTGTGATTAATAGTTTTTGCCCCACCACTAGGCCCTATTTCCGAGTAAGTCTCGTTGTCATCATCCCAATCATCCTCCCAATCATCATATTCATCAGCAGTTTGATCATATCGGTTCGACGGGTCAGATGTTGTCGCAGCAGGCAATGCAACAGGACTACTAGCACTAGCTTGCTGATTGTGTTTCTGTGCTTCGGCCGCCGACATTACCTCCACATATGCCGCTGGAAAGAGACCAACTTTTCCTTGACTATTTTTCCCCTCCCACCAACCTTCTCCAACGTCTGTTCGAGTCACTGCCAGGATTTCACCAACTTTAATTGAAATCTCCGACGATCCTGGCTCGCCAGAGAAATCGTACATTGCTCGCACATATGATGTCATTATAAAATAAATTAATAATATGAGTTTTTAAGCAATTCTCATACAAAAATAAATTATCAATCTAGCAATGACAAATAGGTGTTGTTCGAAAGTCGTAATCTTCAAAATGATTCAAGTGGTTTACACAGAGTTGCATTTTTATGTAAACAATCGAATCTACTCAGTGATGAAGTGCTTAGCATGTAACCGGTTCAAGAATGATTAATATGACAGTAAAGTAATCAATATGTCTCAACCAATACCATTGTCCAAAACATTGAAAAAACTATCGCAGAACCCCAGACACACTTATCTTTTAACATTATATTTATATATATATTATTAAACATTATACAATTATTAATAAAAAGGTAGACTATTTTCATAATAACATAATTTTGGTTTTGAAATTTTAATTACGAAAAATTATAACTGAAAAGTTAACCATTTATAGAAATTGAGCAATGGCCCTCACATAAGTCATCACCCAAACTATTATTATGTTTTTGTTATTTGTGAGGTTTTTCATATGCTCAGTTGATTAAAAAAGCTCAAATGCTCGCAATTTCCCCATTAATTGTTGATGTCTGACTGCAAACCTCACAATGTAAAATTATAACAGATTTATCCGAATCGCGCCACTCGTTAACGAGCGAAATTCATGTTTTTTTTTCGGATCTTTGTACTCGCTATTTGAGAGAAGTTATAATACAAATTAAAAGCAAAAAGTTGTAAATAAATCAATTACAAAAAATCGGAGGCAAAATTAAAGTTATTTTTTTAAGCTATGGTATCCATTGGCTAAAACTTAGCGCTGCCGTGCCACGGATGAAAGATGCTAAAACTTGGCGAAAATTAAGATCAATAATTAACAATAATTGAATAAATAACATAATAAATGATTAAAATTAATAACTAAATACACAAATAGATATTTGCTAATCAAAAGCACAATATAACAAAGCTTCGAAACAAAGGACTGGCGGTGGTCCACACAAGCTCTTAACTGTAGCCGAAGACCAATTCCTAGAAATTACGGGGATAAAAGTAGCAGTGGAACGGTTAACAACATTCATCATGGAAAGGTATAGGATCCAACAACGAGTCGAAATTATAAAAACTTACTACAGAAATCCAATGTCAGTGGCCTCAATTTTAAGAGGGAGTTTTTCAATAAGAGCGATAGAAAATCTTTTATTTTTAACGTTACTGTGAATGGGAATCGTTACCGCTTAATAATAACCGAATTGGATGATATGGACTTAGACAAAGTATGGTTCCAACAGGATAGCGCCACAAGCGAGATAATGTGTTATCTCACGGAATGACGCAGTCCATTGGCCGCCTCGGTCGTATAATTTGACGCCGTTAGACTATTTCCTGTGGGGCTACGTCAAGTAGTAATTGCAGCAATATCGGTTATTTATGCTTGAAACCCGTTGAAAATTGGATTCAGTATCTGAACTTCTGTAAGCGTGCCCGTGGTGGCAATGCAAAAGAAGTTGAGTTGAATACATAATGGCACCAAATGTACTTTCATAGGAATAAACAATTTCATTGATATTCCAAACCGTTTTTGTTTTATTAAAAAAAAAAATTTTTTGTACCGCTCTTATTGAAAAACCCTTATATGAAAGCACCAAATGTAAAGAATTTGCAAAATTACTCATTTTCTTTGGTTGTCCGTTTCTTTAGTTTGCCTTGTTTGTTTTTTTAAAAAAGTAGATTCACAGCAAAGTACTTTTCACCTCATGTGATGAGTTTTTTATACTTTTTTCTTGTGAGGTTACAAAATAAACCTCACAAATCAGTTGAGAATAGAAAAGGTCCAACAATGGACACACTTGTAAATTGTGAGGTTTTGAGTTTTTGAAATAACCTCACAAATAACAAAAACCTCACAGTAGCGAGGGTAGTGATTTTTGCGAGGACATCTGAATAGGGCTGTTAGTTTTGATGTATACATATTGAGCGTTTGACAACATTACTCAAATGTGATCAAGAGAGAATCACAACGGAAGGAATTCACAAGTTGCACTATAACAAAATGCGTTGAGCGTGTTCACCACAGCTAGCTCAGAAGGAGAAAATTTAACAGTGGCGCGTTAACAGAGTTGAGCCAAAGAACATACATAATCTGGTTTGAGCATTATAAAATTGCGAATTTTTAAGCGTACATTTCTAGACATTGAAATTAGCATACTTTTTTCATTTAACACTGAAAATGCTCGATTCTGTTATTTTCATGCCCTGTTGTCCGCCCCGTGAACCTCTATGATATACGTTTTCTACCTAAGCTTTGCTACTTGTGTTGTTGTTGTAGCGGCAGAATTCTGCCGAGTTGACAGTCCTTGGCCGGATAAAAACCCGGTCCGTTCCAGTTACGTAGACGCAACTGTCGTGGGAATATTGCTACTCGAATATTCTGGGAGCTACGAACTTCGGTGTCTAGTTAATTTAGGCAATTTATTGTCGATTCGATTTTGTTCTAACATCTATGTTCGTCACAATATTGTACGAATTTTGGCAATATTACGATTCTTCCGGCGCCGCGATTTGATGGTACGGATGGATAGAGGAGCTCCTCAGGATTAAAAAATGTATGCACATATACGGTTCTCAGACTCATAGTTTTCGAGATATTTCACTTTAAAGTTCAAAAATTTGTAGAAACAATGCTCGTTATTTCACTATGTTTAACCCACTTTTCACACATTTTTTAATTAATATATATTTAATTACACCGTACACATTCGTATATATCAAAAATTTAAACTAGTTGTATATTTTTAAGAAAATAAATATACTTTAAAAACCATTTTGCACATTCAAAGTTTCAAGAGATTTGTGTGCTTACATTTATGACAATTAGCAGTGTTGCCATACTTTGTGTCCTGAAAATATAATCAAAAATCTGTTTCATACTTAGAGATATAAATAATTCAAAATGAAATATTGTTTCATATATTTATATGGATTATATTACATATATTACGTAAAAAATATAGAAAAATATTAATATACTATATTTAGTAAATACCGGTTTTATATTGCCAACAAAAAGAAGTATGATCACCCCGGTGTTGGACCGATCAGGGTTATTTTTTTGAAGCGCGGCCGGTTTATTTTTTTGAAGCGCGGCCGAAGGCCGCCAGTGCAGAAAATAGTTTGACACAAAAGAACTATGATCACCCCGGTGTTGGACCGACCAGGGTTATTTTTTTGAAGCGCGGCCGAAGGCCGCCAATGCAGAAAGTAGTTTGACATAAAGTAATATTATTTTTTATCCTTATTTATCATATAACATAAGATACAACAAAAACTTGTACCATTCTCTCAATATATGCTAAACAGAAAATTATTTAGTAGTTTTTTCAAAACACAATATGTGGCAACACTAGTACTTGTCATGACATGTAAAGAAAAACAAAATAAGAGTGAATTCCATACAAAATTGTGGAACTTTAAAGTGAAATATCTCGAAAACTATGAGTCTGAGGACGGTATATGTGTATACATTTTTTAATCCTGAGGAGCTCCTCTATCCATCCGTACCATCAAATCGCGGCGCCGGAAGTATCGTAATCGTGCCCAAGTATCATATAATATTTAGTTAT
>NW_017534799.1:33920-35213 GCF_001853355.1 Bactrocera latifrons
TGTGCATATAAGTGCTGTAACAAAACTATAACGAAGTGTGGTGAAAAAAAGTGCAGTGATCAATACACATATGTATGAAAAAAAAGGGATTGCAAATCTAACCCACAAGCGAAAAAACACAAAAAAACAACGAAAGCCTAAAAAAGTGTGGTGACAAAAAGTGTAGTGAAGAGCGAGAAAGCAGAATAAAATAATAATTACACCTGCGATATACATACATACAAACGTATAAAGTGATAATGCAGTGACATAACCTGCGAACAAAAGGAGAAAACGTCACACAAAAGTACGAGCACAGCTACAGCGCCAGCAACAAAAGGACTGGATAAACACGAAAAAGAAGGACAGTCACAAGCACAGGCACACGCACACGGCCCACACAATCACAATACATACATACAAAACTCATATTCTCCCCAAAAGCCCCTGGAGGAAAGCAAATTGAGTTGTATCGTGTCCTTACAATTTGTAAAATTTACACATATATGTATGATTTAATTTCACAAATTTAAATTTACGATCTGACCAAAATTCCGGTCAAAAAAGAACAGAAAACCGTTACCAAACTGTTTTCCGTATCCGGTTTATTTTTCGGTAAAAACTGAGAAACCGCAAACAAAGCAGTTTGGTACTGTGTATAGCGGATTATTAATTGCCGGTAAATGCTTACCGTTGTGTTATAACACAGAAAGTTTCCCCAAAAACAACCAATAAAGTATTCAAGTATTTTCTTGCACAATTTTCCAGCAATACCCCTTATACTTAATCAAGTATAAGCAGGATTGCCTAAAATGAGCCGCGGCAATCATAAGAAAAAAAAAATGCGCAAATAAAATTGGAGATAAAATACGTACATACATATATGTCACATATATTTCGATAACATCCAAAGAGCATAATTTGCTCTTTTACTAGTTTAACCACACCCACATCAATATATATATATTTCAWATATACATATACATACATATATCATATTTAATTTTTAAAGGATTACTAAATTCTCTTTTCGCGGCTTTTTACTACTGCGAACCTATGTATACATACACATGTATATGCGGCGCAACTACAAAAATTTATATACATAAAAACGAGTGAACTTTAGAAAATTACCTGCGGTCGGTTAATTCTCTTTTCGCGATTTTTTATACGAACATACTTATATACATATACATACGTATATATTTATGTACATGCGGGCGCATATAAATACATACAATATACTGAAAAGTATACCCGATCGACATCGGGTACAAATTATATAACAAAACGGTTTTTTAGAACAACTCTTCT
>NW_017534800.1:0-4622 GCF_001853355.1 Bactrocera latifrons
ATAAAAATATAAGCCAAAAGGCCAACAGGCGCCTGTAAAAGAAATGTATATTTCAGAGCATAATTCTCATTGAATTCTCAGCTCTGTTCACTCATTTCTGTTAAAGTTTCTCCTGCCGAGCCAAAAGTGGTGAAATCCACTAATAGAAAATTCATGGCTCTTGACAGTTCACACGCTTGTCCGTAGTTGAATCTTCTCTGTATTATACGTTCTCTGTATATTGTATTACATATTCTACTGAAGATGGCGCTACTAACTTTAAACGTGATATTGTCGATACAAAATAACACCTCCACTTATCGCAATATTCACTATAAAATATCAAATTTATTCTATAGAAACTATGCCAAGGCGCGACATAAACTTATAGTGTTTTATTGTACATAAACTTTTAGTTAAAATATCAGCCGGCATATCAGCTGTTGGCAAATACAGTATTTTAACAATCTTATCTTTTACTAGATCACGACAAAAATGATATTTGATATCAATGTGCTTTGTTCGTTTGTGAAAGACTGGATTTGCACACAGTTTTTGTGCACCCTGATTATCATTATACAGGCTGATTGTATACATTTTATTAGTTATTTCATATTGTAATTCCTTTAGATACAATGCTTCCTTACATGCCTCAGATAGACTAATATACTCTGATTCAGTGCTAGAGAGGGCTACACATTTCTGTTTTTTACGTTCCCATGATATTGCACCATTGCATAATAAARAACACATTCCAGTATACGATCTCCTATCTATAAGGTTAGAGGCCCAATCAGCATCTACATATCCTGTTATTTCTGAATTACCTTCTCACTTTTCTTCTTCCTTCTTTTTAGTTCGTTTTAGATATTTCAGTACTTTCTTTGCATATTGCCAATGCTCTTTTGTATAGCAATTATTAAATTGACCTAGAAAACTTATAGAGTAACTAATATCTGGCCTAGTTAAAACTGACAGGTACATTAAACTGCCAATTAATTGTTGATAGGGTATGTGATTATTTACACCTACTTCACCTTTGCTTATATTTAGTTTGACCTCCATCGGAGTGACAACAGTTTTACAATAATTTAAATTAAATTTACTCAAAAGTTGATCTATTTAAGTTTCCTGACTTAGAATTACATATGCTTTATCTTTATTAAACTTCACGTTAATTCCAAGACATAATTTAACTTCACCTAAGTCCTTAATGCTAAAGTTATTAGATAAAATCTGTTTCAAGTTCTTAGTTTCAATTTTATCATTGGAAAATATAAAGAAATTGTCAACATAGACTGTTACAATGGTTATACATTTGTTAATATATTACATGTACATACATGGCTCAACTTTTGACCTTTTGTAACCATTACTCACCAAACAATCATCAACTTTTTTATTCCAAGCTCTAGAGGCCTGCTTAAGAAAAAGTTTCTGTATAGTCTACTCCATGTTTTTGGGTGAACCCTTTTGCAACTAGACGAGCACGGTAACGCACTTTGTTTTGACTATCATACTTTTTTCGTAAAACCCACTTGCACTGCACTATAGTACCATTTAATGGAACATCTACAAGTTCCCACGCACTATTTTTCTCAAAAGACTGTAACTCATCCTGCACTGCTGCTAACCACTGTGCTTTCTCAGAACCATCCAAGGCTTCCTGCAATGATATCTCACCCGTTAACATTTTGTCATCTTCTACATGAGCACCTACAAATCCAAATCTTTCTGGCTTTTGCCTATGCCGAGGACCACTTATTATATTGGTATTGTTAAGTATTATAGAGTCTTCACTGTCTGTTGTACCAGATTCAGAGCTATCTTTCATCCATATTCAAGCTCTCTGACTGTTCAAGTGAATTTTCCTCAAGTATCAAGTTTTCCTCCACTGGAACGATATCGACCTCATCTGAGCCATCTTCCTGCACATTCAAAATACTGTCTGTCTCTATCTTCTCCAATACTATAGCATCTCGACTGGTAGTTATAACATTATACTTCGGGTTGTAAATCCTGTACCCTTCGACATCATTGGAATAGCCGACTAGGATCCATTTTTCAGGCTTTCTATCCCATTTGAATCTCTTTTGTTTTGGCACATGTACCATGGCTGTACTACCAAAAACACGTAAGTGACTTATATTAGGCTTTCTGTCCGTTCACATCTCGAACGGAGTTTTATAATTTAGTGATTCTGTAAGTATATTGCAGTGTGTGCTGCCTCTGCCCAAAACATTTTTTGAAGACCTGCATCAAACAGTAGACACTAGGCTTTCTCAACAATAGTCCTGTTGAATCGCTCCAGCACTCCTTTTTGGTTGAAAATCTGACAACCATAATTATTAAATGAAACTTTGTTTCCCTTTGATATAGGTTGACTAACAGATAACAGATTTGTAGTCAACTTCGGCACGCATAATACACCTTCTACTGTAATATCGTATTCACAGGTGTGCGTCTTTGCCGTAATCTGTACATCTCCAGTACATAATAAAGGTACTTTATCTTTATTTGCTACGACAATTTCTTCGATCATAAACTCCCGAGACATATTTGACAACCATTCTTCATTCGCGGTAAAATGAACACTCGCTCCGGAATCAATATACCAATCACTTTTGCAAAATTCACTATTCAAGAACACTGCACTAAACGCATTACTGCCTGTACGTTCGTTTTTATTTATATTCGACGAATTTTTCTTCGTAGATGTACACTGATTGCGGTAATGTCCCGTCTGTTTACATTTGTAGCATGTTATGACTTTCGTTTTTGATTTTGACGTTTTGCCATTCTCTTTGCTCGCAGTGCTGCCAGCTCGGTTCTTTTTGAAACTCGTAAACGCACCACTAGAACTGACAGCGCTTATGTCGCCTTCATTTCCTCTTTCTTCCATGTCCAACAACTTGGATTTAATGGCGTTTGCTGTCAATGGTATGCCACAATGCTCGATCGCCATGGTCATCGGTGAATATTTTTCTGTTAATCCCGCTAACAAAAGCGATGCGACCCGCTCATCATTAATGTTAAAACCCGAACCACTTAATTTTTGGCTAAGAATGCTGCTAAGAATGTCCAAAAATGTCTGGGCCCAAACATAAAATGAAATGAAACAAGTGAATCTACAGCACATATAGATATACAGAGAAACTTCGATAACTCGTATTTGCAAGGGACCACAATTTAAATACGAGTTATGGAGTTTTTCAAGTTATCTAGTTATACAACTTATAGAGGCAACATACAGAATATACGAATTATAGAGTTTTTTTGCATTTTGTGGAACACGAGCCCACTCTGCTATGTGAAGTACATCTTCGCTGATTACGACTACGTTTTGATCCTTAACAAAACCGCAAGGTCGAAAACAGTTTTTAATAGTCGATTTACTGATATTTGTCCAGGCTTTATGAGCAATATTCACTACATCATAAATCGAAATGGAATAATCCTTTTTTTCCTCGATGCTTTCAAGCAGTTTAACTTCTTTACGGTACAATGTTTTGAATCTTTTGATTATGTTTGTCGAGTGGTTGCAAAACTGAAGTGGTGTTAGGTGGGAGAAATTCAGTTTGCACATTGCTCAAAGGTTCCATTGCAGTGTGGGCGGTGCAATTATCAATAAATAATAAAAATCTTTCTATTTTGTTTTATCATTTGTTGGTTCACCAATTGTAGATATTCAAGAAATAAATTACGCGTCATCCATGACTTTGAATTTGCACGATAAAGCATAGGGAACATCTTGATGTTTTTAAAGCATCTGGGTTTCATGGATTTATCAATCATTAATGGTTTACATTTTTCTGACCCATTCATATTTGCAGCAAGCAACAGAGTAAGACGATCCTTGCTCAATTTGCCACCATAACAACTTTGGCCTTTTAAAGACAAAGTGCGATCAGGAAGACACTTGTAAAAAAGACCCGTTTCATCCGCGTTGAAAATATTCTTGGGCTGATAATTCTCTATTAACTTTGTTTTCTCTCCATTGAACGCACACTTCATCATCAACGGCCGCGCTTTCACCGCAAACTTTTTTGAAACTTACATTATTTCTCTTCTTGAAATTGTCCAACCAGCCATTACTTGCGTTGAATTGTGATAAGCCCAATTTTGCGGCATACCCCTTTGCTTTTTCTTTTAGTAAATGTCCTCCAACTGGAATAGTATTATATTCTCGGCATTGCAAAAACCAAGTGAGTACTCTCTTGTCTAATTCCGGGTATTCTGGTAATTTTTGGCGCTTACGTTTGGTGTTTGAGGGCAAACCCAAATACAGATCACTTTTTTTTTTCAAAATTGATGTGATAATAGATGGCGCAATACTGAACCTTTTCGCAATTTCTACTTGTTTTTCACCATTTTTTACGGCAAGAATAATTTCTTTTTTTGATATTTTGATTTTGAATTTTTTTTTGATTGATACTAGTCCACGATAGTTGTAGAAAACAAAGCAAAACTTATGAATAAGCGTAACTGTAAAATAATAACGGTTAAAAAACGTAATATGCTTTCGTCACTAACTTTTTTTTGTGAAAAAAATACGAGTTGTAGAGGCTTTTGATACACATTTTTCAATTTTTGTCTCAAGAAAAATACGAGTTATCAAAGGGACCGAAATACATGCATTTTTC
>NW_017534800.1:8967-30319 GCF_001853355.1 Bactrocera latifrons
CCACGTAGCGAAAAGAAGAAACGACTGGCGCGCTGTTGTTAACTCGGCTATAATCGCGTAAGCGGTGACTACGCCAATCAAGAAGAAGAATATGTAGGTTTTKAGACAACTTTTAGGGTGTCAATATACAATATTTACGGACTTACAACTGGGTATCTCGAATTCCGAGACTCTTACCTAATTTAAGATTAAATGACTGGACTAATGCATCAAAACACGATGACACCATCTAGCATAACAATTGTAACAAAAGGAAACGAGAAACGATCTCGCGCCCTTTTTATCGATACGACGTCGATCGATTTACATCTCCGTTTTTTCTCAGCATCCCGGTTTTTCGATATTTACCCGCCTTTTATATACATATACAGAAAAATGTTAAATATATTAACGAAATAAATAAATGTGCAGTGCAAAATGCAAAAAAAAAGTATGTATTATAAATAATAAAAAAAAAGTTAAAAAATAAATCGGGAGCGATATAATTAGAAACGTAACGAGGGCTAGAGGACAATAAACAAAGGAGGAAACTGAAACAATATTATTCAAACACATACCTTTTTTCAAAAACATTCTTTCTCCCAAAACTCTCTTGAGGCGAGACAAAGTAAATAGTTTCCATTATTTATTAACATATGTAAATAAATATGTATGATATCTTACGGTTTTATCAAATATAAAACCTTTATAATCCGTTTGAACGATTCTGAAACGGGAACAAAAAACAGTTTTACAAAATATATCATCCATATATTTACATAAATAAATTAAGAAATCATTTATTGCCTTATAAACTTACCATTGGGCATAAAAACACTCTCATTATAAAAGGAAACCAACAAATTAAATTGAAGTATTTACAAATCTTTCCAGTAATGCCCCTTCTGTTTCTTCAAACCGTAAGCAGGATTGCATTAAATAGGTAAGCAAAAGGAACAAAAAAAAATTCGATGTACAAGCGAGAATAAATACAAACATTCATATTTTCATATTCACTTATCAAAATCATACGTATAGAATACATAAATGCAACAAACATATCTTAGTACTTACTAATATATACAAATAAACATTCAAACAAATATTAATATCTTGAAGCATGAAAAAGTTCATCCGCAAGTGCAGAGGCTAATGACCTGCACATTGTTTTCTTTTCTCGCTCTCTTCTTATCGTGCAAATATACATAAGTATATATTCTACACATACATATTATATATGCGAAATTCATTATGCCTACACGGTAATACAAACCTAATAATAATAATAAAAGCTATACCATCTCAGGTATAAGGGGTTGTAATAGAAAACCCATTAAAAACTTTATTGCATTTACCAAAAATTCCACAAGAAACAATTGCGTTCGCCATCGCCAGGAAGTGATTAACACCTGGGCGCTATGTCCAGAATATATCCTGGGAGCGATAAAACCTCCTATCCGAGCTCCCGTAGTTTCTGACGAGTCATCAACGAAGCGTGTGTTCTGGCGTTGTCTTGGTAGAACACTACACATCTTTTTGGCTTCTAGTCGATTGTCTGCTTCAAGCGGTCCAGTCGTTCGCAGTAGATGGTAGAATAAAGGGTCTGGTCCTATGGGAGCAGGTCATAGTAGATGATTCCCTTCCAATCCCACCAAACACATATGTATGTGATCCATTTTTCGTCGCCAGTCACTATCCGCTTCAAAAATGTGTCGAGTTTGGTCCGTTTCAGTAGCATATCCCAGGCGTTGATTCGGTCCAGAAGGTTTTTCTGCGTCAAATCAAGTGGCACCCAAGAATCAAGCTTTTTTGTGTATCCAGCTTTCTGCAGATGTTTAAAAATGGTTTGGTGACTAACTCCAACTGCTACATGCCAGTCTAACTCGATGTTTTCCATGATTTGATCGGTATTCGTCGACATGGTGTCATTTTCACCCGCTCTGAATAGTCGAAACTATTTCTCCACAGTTCGAAGTGACAGGTACTACCCCCCAAAACACCATTAATCTCACAGAACGTTTTTCTAGCGGATTTGCCTTTAAAGAAGGAAAACTTTAAAATAGCGCGAATTTCGGCATTAGTGAACTCCATGTTTACACGTCTATAACTGTTGAACGCAATATCCAAACTAATCAGGCATAGCATCGTTTTGTCGTTATGTTATGTCACGACCTTTCAAAGATGTATAGTATTGTAAGACAAACAGGCGGAAGGGAGATATTTGACAACCTAATATCTCCACAGAATCATGGGACCCTATAATAGTAGATAGTGTAGAAACATTCCCTTATGCTGCGTTACTACGATGGAAATAATCACTTCTTCTTCTTCTTGATTGGCGTAGACACCGCTTACGCGATTATAGCCGAGTTAACAACAGCGCGCCAGTCGTTTCTTCTTTTCGCTACGTGGCGCCAATTAGATATTCCAAGTGAAGCCAGGTCCTTCTCCACTTGGTCCNTCTTCTTCTTGATTGGCGTAGACACCGCTTACGCGATTATAACCGAGTTAACAACAGCGCGCCAGTCGTTTCTTCTTTTCGCTACGTGGCGCCAATTAGATATTCCAAGTGAAGCCAGGTCCTTCTCCACTTGGTCCTTCCAACGGAGTGGAGGTCTTCCTCTTCCTCTGCTTCCCCCGGCGGGGGAATGACAATGGCAACAAATGATAACATTCCTCACTGCTCAGTACAAGATAGCTGAGCGAATAGACAAAAAAACTATAAAGCCAAAAAGTCATAAAAACTACTCAAGTAAAAATTTGTTTAAACCCCAAGCCAGTAATAACATACAATATAATAGACACGTTAATAAAATTCATGCATTCGTGCTAAATCAAAATAGTCAACGGCAGTCATTGTGTGGACTCTGTAAGGCAGGCCAAAAATTAAGATATTGCGAGAGATTCAAAAAATTATCCGTTTCAGATAGAAACAATCTAAACAATCTAATAAAAGACTGTGAAAGCAAATTCAATTGTGTATACAGTCAACAAAGACATCACTCATTTCCTCATATTACCAATTTTCAAATATGATGAAAAATCAATTTCAAAAAACCACGGTATTAGACGCCACAACTACATTAAGTAATCCCGAAACCTAAAATCCCGAAAAACGGTAAGAACTACCATGTGCTCTAAAGCAGCAAAAATTCAAATGCTTCATTCAGAAAATGAAAGCAAAATTCTTTTACCCACTGCGAACATTACCATTAAACATAAAGATGATTTATTAAAACTAAGAGCGCTAATTTTATAGATCAAGGGTCTCAAGATCCTTTATATCATCAAAGGTTCAAAATCAACTAAAATTGCCAATAAAATATTCCAATTTGAAAATTTTGGGAATGGGCGGAAGAATTATTCAAAAGAATTCAAATAAAAATGCCCAAACACCATAGTTTCTCCAAATGCGGATATAAGAATAGATGCACCAGCCATCGTTCTACCGCAACTTACAAATTTACTTCCAAGCTATAAAGTAAATAAAATGCATTGGGAAAACTGCTCACACCTCAAATTAGTAGATCCCAACTGTCATACCCCATTTTATTAGTCAATTACCTCAAATAATTCTTGAAAATACAGAAAAAGAAGTAATAAGACCAGATAAAATCACAACGAAAATACGAGTGATTTTTAATGCTTCAAAGTGTACGTGCTCAGACAAATCACTCAATGATGTACTATTCACAGGGCCAACATTACAACCTGATCTCATGTTGCCAATTCTAAATTGGTGCATGCTTAAATACGTTTACAATAGGGATGTAAAAAAAATGTGCATATAGCAAATTCTAGTTCATGAAAATCACTAAGACTTCCAATGCACAGTCTTCCGCAAATCAAACAATAGTCCAATTAGTGATTACAAACTTAAAACAGTAACCTTTGGCATCAATTAGAACATTACATGGAACAAATGAAACAAATTTGTCTTTAGATCATCTGTGTTGCAAATACAAACATATGTATGTACTGTCCTCCACGTACATATGCATGTGCTATCAGGTAGTCACAGTATCCCATTAGCGAGCAAATCACTTTCGCAAGAGATCAAAGCACTATATTCAGCAGGTTTTCAAACCATCCCGAAATAATCAAAGAAATAAATAAGGAAGACTTATTAGATACAGACTTCCTTGAATTCGAAAAGGCTAGTACAACAAAAACACTAGGGATTCAATGGAATGCGATATCAGATCAATTCTCATATACAATTGAGTTAATATCTAATGTCCGCCATAACCAAACGCCAAAACTGTTCGACCCCGCAGGATGGCTTTCACCAATAATGATTCAAGCTAAAATCCTTCTTCAAGAATTGTGGCAAGATGGCACTGAATGGGATGAACAGATAAAACCTGTACGTCTAACAAAATGGGTACAATTTKCTAACAATTTGCATACTATATCAGAAATTCGAATCCCTCGATGGGTAAATTTCACCCCTAACATTAACACAGAATTACACGGTTTCTGTGATGCAAAATTAATTTCAATGGTTCAAACCCATCTGAAATTAACTGATCATAAAACGTATCTTTGGTCAGACTCAGAAATAGTTATAGCGTGGTTAGAAAAAAATCCCTATTGCTGGAAGACATGGTATACCTAACCGAACATCCCAAATTTTAGATAACCCAGCGGATCTTGGGAAAAGAGGTTGCAAGCCACTGCACCTCACCGGCACTACAGGCTGTAGCGGTCCTACATGGCTAACAGATTCACAAGAGTTCTGGTCAAAGTCTCCTTCTGGGAATATTATACCTCCGGAAAGTCGGAAAATATAAAATTTTTATATCACTCCAGAAGAGGATGATATTCTCCACCGATTTTCATAATTTTCTCGAGCACTAAGGACAAATTTGCACAACTTAAACAAAAGCTGAAAATTATATTAAATGATCCTTACGTACAACTAACATTTTCCAACTTGCAACATATCAAGGTCAGTCTAATTTTATATATACAAACTCGCTAATTCAGCAAAGAGAAATGAAAGTTTCTTGAACAACAACATCTCGTAAAGGAAAGTTCACTTCTCGTCTTAAACCCATTCCTGGACGCTAAGAAATTAATGCGGGCAAATTGAAGACTTCAGCCTTTGTTACAACGAACGAMACCCCATCATTATTCCAGAGAAATCCTGTTTTAACTATTTATTTCTAATATGTCTCTACCAGCTTACACTGTATGGCCAGCACCGCTTGATGCCACAAGTGGTCCGACAAGAATTTTATATACCGCTACTAAAGCCAGAAATTAGAAGGACGATTTTCATGTGTAAACCATGTATAAATAGAAGATGCGTACGGTAATCATTGAATCTTTACCAACTGAACGCTACAATTATGCTCTACACTTTACCATCACTGGGGTTCATTTTGCTGGACCTTTCCAGAAAGAGACTTCGATGTTAAGGTCTTGCTCATTTTGAAAATGGTATGTGGCTGTCTTTATATGTTTTACGACAAAGATAGTACACCTCGATCTATGTTCGGATCTGACTACTGCGGCTTTTCTTGCAGCATTTGCACGCTTTGTCGGACGACGAGAATTTCCTTTAAAAACTATGAGCAACAATGGAAAAAACTTCGTTTGAACTCAAAGAGCCACAGAAAAGGAGTTTTTATAATTCATGAAAGAAATATGGCACGTAATCATAAATTTTATTATGAGGAGTTTACTACACTATTCACTCGTATCGAAGCCGTATTAAATTTAAGACCTATACCACCACTCTCGCAAGATCCCTCCGATTTCACAGCTCTTACACCTGGACACTTCCTCAGAGGAGCTCYTCTTCTCGCCATACCTGAGATAGAAGGAGACTCACTCACTTTAATAAATCGATGGGAAAGAATCAAGATTCTCCAACATGAATTCAGCCACAGATGGAAGGAGGACTATCTTAAAGATCTCCATAAGAGATATCGATAGAAAACGATTCAGAAGGAACCCAGTACAGGCGAATGCGTCATCATACAGGAAGAATGCCTTCCCCCAACCGAATGGCGACTAGGCCGCATTGAAAAGGTACATCGGGGACGGGATGGTCATATTAGAGTCGTAGATGTACGAACACAAACTGGCATACTAACTTGACCTTTGGTAAAATTGTGCTTCCTTCCGACCACCGAATGACTGATTACACAAACGCCGCGAAATCAAGCGCGTAAAATATAATCAAAAAACAAGAAAGTTATTATTAAAATTAATTCCTTTATTCCTAAGTACTACCGTTATACAAACGATACATGCAAACCTAAACCCAATGAGCGCTACCAATTGAACCGTAAAATATATGTATAGTTTATGATGATATATGTATCTATCTCTACAAACAAATACCCCTTTACATAATTCAATCCATGACCCATACAATATTTTAATATAGTATATTTCTATTCAAATAGAAATGGATATAGAAGATATCCAGCTGTGAAGTCCGCCATTGCTGCACCTAGAGCATCAGCTCCACCCATCGCCGCACCAAGGACACGCAGAGTCTTGAGTCCGCCAAGGCAATCACCTGTTGCAACACCTAGGGATATATATGAAAATCCATTTGAGGAAAATTTGCCTCCACGATACAGCTTATGCCATCGACCCCACGTTCTGAAGAGAGCATGAAGCTCAACGCCAACAGATCACTCGCGCACACGGCCATTGCATGAATTGATTGGCAGACTCCCACACCTCATTCGAATGTCCAACCGACGGGTCATGCCAATACTATCAACGCCCTCATCATACACTGTTTCATCGATTCCCTCGCCGAGTCCATCCGCCAGCAATCCACAAAAATAACAGACACAGACAACACGAGGATCCTGTCCAGCGCCGAAGAAGTGCCTGCGCCAAACTACACTCATCATAATCCACAACGCAAAACAATTTTCACTCTGCAACGGTTGCAACGACTTCTAGGCGATTAATCCGCCTAGGGGGCCGGGATGTTTATGAGGCATCTGGTCGTGCGATATTTTGCTACGCCGCACCTATCATCCTCGCAGCACTCATCGGGCAAAATCCACACACAACGAACTAACGGTCACACAACCCAATACAACACAACATGTCATCATACACACACAACGACAGCTACACATCATACCAACCACACTACACAACAACACTTCGCTTTTTTTACCACCCATAACCGATACAAAAGAATTGGTCACATCGGAATGAGGGTTTTTTTTTTTCGTTTTACCCGTGTCCGCTAAGGTTTCTTTTCGCCATCGATACGATCATCGACGCAACGCTGCGTAACACTAGTGAACCAAACTTTCAACTGAATTTTCAAATTGTTAAGTGAACCGAAGTGCTAATAATTTTTGTGTCGAGCCTCTTTGAAAGGCACCTAGAGAAATAAAAAAAAAAAAAACAAAAGAAAAATACAGAGTACAAGATACTCATACATACATACATATTAAATGTGCAAATAAATTATAATAAACGGGCGCGATTTAGTGAATAAAAGAACAAAACATTAAGCATGGGAGAGGAGTCCAGCAAGAAAACAGAGAGGAGGAATGCTATACACAGCAGTAACGCCGGAAAAGAAAATAAAAACTAAACTCAGAGCGCGAGAACTTAGAGGAATATTCTCATAAGCCGTAAGTATCTCACCCTCTGAAAGAACCTTGGCGGAAATTAATGTGGGTCCAGTCCACATACACGACAATTTGAATTGCTATAAAGGTACAATTTACGCTCCATTTCTAAATGACATTGCAAAAGATGAAATTGTTGACAATTTAAAAGATCAAGGAGTTATTTTTGTGTATAAATTCACAAAAAATATAACGGCAAACAAAGACCTGGTGGTGTGATACTTCTTTCATTTGACCTCTACAAACTTCCAAAAAAAATCGAAGTCTCATGGCGTACAATGCGGATTAGAGCATATTTTCCTAACGCCATGAGGTGCAAAAGTTGCCAGCTTCTAGGCCACACAGCGAAAGGTTGCAACAACAACCCTGCCTGCGATGTGTGCAGTTTCCCTCCTCATCTCCCCTCGCCATGCAACCGCACATTTTGTGCAAATTGCTCAGGCGATCATCCTTCCTTGTCCTAAATACCTACAATCAAAAAATATTCTAAAAATAGAAATAGAAAATAAATGCTACTTATTCAAAATATATCTCACCTCATATAATTACCACATCTGTCCATGAAGATCAATAACTCTCATTCACCCTCCTCTCCTTTTTCTCAATCATATATAATGTGTATTAATAAATGTTCAAATTTCTCCAATGGAATATGAACGGATTCTACAACAATTACACTGACCTTGAATTACTTATAAAAGAACAATCACTAAGTGATCACTACAAGAAACACACCTTTCATTTGATTCCGCAGCTGCTGTACCCAAACAATACGCTGCCTATTTCTCCAACTTAACACAAAATCATACTAACAAACAAAGTATTGCTACTTTAATAAAAAAAGACTTCCCAAATTTCTGCCTACATATTTTAATATTTCTACAATAGCAATAGAAATATTTATTGGATTTAAATTAACTATCCTAACAATTTTCCCCATTATAACCCGTTTATCAACCCCCTTATCCAGAAAAGGGTCGGCGAAGCCAAAATTTTTACTGGACAAGGCTAATTGGTCCACATTTCAACAACTCTGCGAAAATTTGTCTGCTGCTAGTCCCATAGACGATAATATAAATAAAGAAACAGCTACGATTACCAAAATAATCAAAACTTCTGCTCACCTATCTATCCCCCAAAAGAGTAAAAAAATCTTCAAAAATCATGTGCGTTATTGGTCTACGGAGTTATCTAAACATAGAGAAGAAAAACAACCACTATGGTTGATTTCCAAAAGAACTCGCTCTATAGATAATCTAATAAAATACAAAAAAGCCAATGCAGTGTTTCGGAGAAATATTAAAGAAACTAAGAGGACTTGCTTACAAAAACTTAGCGGAGCTATCACTCCGTTAACAAATCCCAAGAAATTATAGGCCGACATAAAAATGCTCTCAGGCTCCTATACGCATGTGAATCTGAATTGTACAAACACCCCAAGTGGCCCAATTTTCGACTCAAGAGAAATAGCTAATCATTTCGCCTATGTATGGTCCGATTATTCGAGAGATTTAAACTTCCACCCCTCGTTTGTATCAAATAAAAATGAACTTCTCAGAAGAAGGTACAGTAAAGATCTCTCACCCCCATCTATTACCGAATCAAACATAACCATGGCAGAATTTGATTTCACCTTATCTTCAATGTCAGGCAAGACTCCCAGTGCAGACAGGATTTCATATCCCATGCTAAAAAACTCTCTTTTACGTCTCAAAAATAGAATTATTAAATTGTACAACAATATTTTATGCCAAGGTGTCTACCCTCAAAGCTGGAAAAATGCAGTGATTGTAGCAAATCCAATGTAGTGTCTATGATGTTCTTGGTTACAGGCCAATATCACTCCTAGAAAAAATCACTATTAGAAAAAATCATATCAAAACGTATATCGTGGTTCGCATTAAATAAAAGAATCTCAGTCAAAACCAAGTGGCATTTAAGGCAGGGCAAGGCACTAAGGATGCTTTACTCTATTTTGATGATTTCGCCAAAACTGCTTTATCGAAAAGAAACCACATATSCACTCTCAGTTTGGATTTCGAGAAAGCTTTYGACAGAGTTGGTTCTCATGTCATTCTACGACAACTTGAGAAGTGGCAAATTGGTGAAAAAATATTTAACTTTATTAAATCTTTCCTAATCAATCGGAAATTCATTACTAAAATAATTTCTCGAACACGTACAATATGTACAATGGAATACCACAAGGATCACCATTGTCTGTCACACTATTTGCAATCGCATTTAACGAAATCAGTAAGATAATCTCTAAATATAAACTCATTTCGCATATTATTTATGCTGATGATGTGCTGA
Source organism: Bactrocera latifrons (assembly GCF_001853355.1). NCBI lineage: Eukaryota > Metazoa > Arthropoda > Insecta > Diptera > Tephritidae > Bactrocera > Bactrocera latifrons. The sequence continues at coordinate 18,885 of NW_017534800.1, forward strand.
TCTTCTCCAAGCAAAATAACCTTAATACTGTTAAAAATACCTTCTTAAAAATCCTTTCTAATATTTCAAATTAGTCCAATTGTTCAGGTGCGAATATTTCTATAAACAAATGCAAATTATTCCATATCTGTAGAAAACACAAATGTAATAACTTCTATCTTAACTATAATAATGTAAATATTGTAAATACTACTAGTCTTAAATTCCTAGGTTTAATATTTGATAAGAGACTTACTTTTAAGGAACATTGTACAAATCTACGCAAGCAACTAATTTCTAGGCTTAATATTATTAAGTATCTATCATCAAAGTATTGTGTAATTCACATTTATTCTCTCATCAATATTACAAGGGCTTTAATTTTATCTAAGATTGGTTATGGTCTCCCTATCTACGGCAATTGTGCCAAAAGCAACATAAAGCAAATCTTTGCACCATATCATGCAKCCGTTAGAAGAAGTATTCGGGCATTCCAAACATCACCAGTAAAGTTCACATTAACGGAAGTCGGACTCCCATCCATCGAGGAAAGAGTTTTACATACTTCGCTAAAGCTTATTCCAAACCTACTATTATGTAATAACAAGCTCTTATATGGTATAGTAACAGCCACATGGACCGACGGTCAAACCCCAATACTTCTTCCACTGTTTCTAAATGCATTAAATTAGCTAAGGATCTAGGTATAACAACTTCAGCTGAGGAAAAGTCTCTTTCTCTTGCCCCGTCATGGCTACTCAAAGAATCTTCGCTCGAGCTACAACTTCAAAAACATCATAAAAATAACGCCAATTCCAGGGTATATCAAAGTTTGTTCAAAGAGCTCATTGTGCAACACTACGTAGATTGGCAACTCATTTTTACTGACGCTTCGAAGGCCGACTCCCACACGTATTTTGCCTGACATATGGTTGGTCCTCGTCCTCCTCCTCCACGCGGTGGGTTCTGGGTGACCAATACAGGTTAGCTGAGAGCTGCAGCAATTTTCACCTTGCGCTGTGGCGCGCCGCATTTTCGCTCGTATCTCGGGAATGTTTCGTCCTACGGCCATGATCACATACCATTTCTGGTGGCAAATGACGTGACAAATAACTTTTGTTTTATACATTTGGCCATGAGATGCGTATTTCAGGCGCTAGGTAGACAATTTCACGATTTTAGGCGAATTTCCGAATTTCAAGGCCGGAGTTGGGGTTGAAGGTGCAATCCGATCTCAAAACAAAAAGTTGCATTGGAATCAGGAAGTACTAAGGCAACTTTTCCGCACTATTAGAAATCCCGAATCGAAAAAAGGCCGGAATCGACCCACCCTAGTGAGCATTCTTGTTGTGGTGTAGCAGAAGAGAATTATATGACTTTGCATAAACTATGGACACTTGAATTTTTCAAGCCTAAGAATATGGTGAATGGATTAGATTTAAAAAATGTACAAAAACCATAAACTGTGACGTGGGTATGAAAACAAAAATAAGCTCAAAACCGTTTCCACAAAACAGTGGGCATAGTTCGGTGAATTTGTTAGACATAATTCATTCTGATGTATGTGGGCCTATGCCAAAAGAGTCTTTGGGTGGTGCGCGTTATTTCACAACTTTTATAGACGAAAAATCTTAACGCATGCTTGTTTATTTTTTGAAACATAAAAATGGGGTACTAAAGAAATTCAAATTGTTTAAAAGTCTAGTAGAATGTCAAACAGAGAAATGAATTAAGGTGTTAAGAAGTGACAATGGTACTGAGTATGTCAACCGTGAGTTCGATCATTTCCTTAACGCAAGTGGTATACAAAAGCAGTTGACAGTTCCCTATACGCCCCAACAGAACGGAGTTGCGGAACGCGCGAATCGTACGATCGTAGAGATGGCTCGCAGTATGCTTGTGTATGCTGGACTTTGGGAGTCATTATGGGCTGAGGCTATTGCAACTGCAGTCTCGGTCAGTTACAAGACCACTTGGTGATAAAACACAATACGAAGTTTGGACGGGTCGTAAGCCAAATGTACGACATATCAGAATATTTAGTTCCAAAGCAGTTGGTCTAATTAAAAATCAAAAATAAGTTTCGCGAAAAGGGTAAAGAGTACACATTTGTTGGTTACTCATTGACAGCAAAAGCATATCGTTTATACGATTGCGGTGAGAGACGAATAGTTGAGAAGCGAGATGTAATCTTTGATGAATCTACGACAGGAAGCGTACGAGAAAAAGAAGCAGAACGAGTTCTAGTCGAAATAGAAGCAGTACCAAAGTCGCATTGTGAATGTTCATCTTGAGGAGAAGCAATATGAAACCGCTTCAGAAGCAGAGAATGAAACAGGTGAAGAACTTGATGTACGGGATGATAACGAGATCATATATGATAGCACAAGTGAGAGCAATGCAAACGAAAAACGAGGAAGAGTTAGACCGAAAATTCTTCTTACTGGCAAACCTGGTCGTCCGAGCAAACAGTTTCACACGGTAAATTTAGCTGATAGTAGTGGCAAAATACCGAACACAGTAAAAGAAGCAATGTCAAGCAAAAATTGTAAACGCTGGCAAGAGGCTATGAACAGAGAATACGATTCTCTTATTAGAAACCAAACATGGGCATTAACTGATTTGCCAATCCGTAAGTTCGATATCACGTTAAAATCCATTGGTTTTAAGAAGTGTCAGAATGAGCCATGCCTCTATATGAAAAATGTTAATAAAAATTATAACTTCACTGCTGTCTACGTTGACGACATTATCGTGGCAAATTCGAGCGAGACGGACCTATTGGCGATAAAGAAACAAATCGCTGAGAGCTTCGATATTGTTGACAAAGGCAGAATCCAGCATTTTCTTGGAATTTGATTGAACGTGTGGCAGCGTAGGCGATATATCTGCTGGTCACACTCAATACCAACAAAAATTTGTTGAAGCAGTATGGTATGGAGCAGAGTCGCGGGGCATCTACTCCACTTGATCCTGATTTCAAGATTCAATGTCCTACAATTGAATGCGAAAGAGTAAATGCTACAGAATACCAGTCTCTTATTGGCGCGTTGATGTATTTAGCAGTAACGACAAGGCAGTCAAGCAAGTTCTCGCAAAGAAATTGCGATCCTCATATCGAACATGAGACAGCAGCAAAACATGTACTACGATATCTTTCTGCAACGAAAATTTTAAAACTTCATTTGAGGAAGACGGGTAAGCAAGCAGAGGGTTTTGTAGATGCAGATTGGGGTAGCAGCGTAGATGACAGAAGGTCCTATATTGGCTATGCATTCACTCTGGCAGGTTGTGTATTCTCTTGGGAGAGTAAGAAACAGATGACAGTTGCTTTAAGCAGTACCGAAGCTGAATACATGGCGTTATCGGCAGCAGCCAAAGAGGCAGTTTATTTGAAAAATTTGTTGCATGAAATGAATTGCTACAGTAGCAAAGGTGCGCTCACAATATATGGTGGTAATCTGAGTTCACAATATTTAGCGCAGAATCCAGTTTACCACAATCGAAGTAAACATATTGATATTAGATTTCATTACATACGACAAGTTGTAAAAATAATGTAATTGATTTAAAATATTTAAGTACAGATAATATGCCAGCAGATATTTTGACTAAAAATCTTTGTAAATCAAAACATGTAAAATTAATTCAATTACTTGAAATGAAGCAATAATCTTTGATATTGAAGAGAAAATCATTGTTGTTGGGAAGAGTGTTGAAAAAATCTGGCAACCACGAATGGCTATAGTTTTCCCCATACAACAGCAACGTTTTTCGGTTACGCGTAAGAGTTTTGTAATCCATTTTCTGAATTCTCAATAGACCACAGATGTGAACGGTCGTATAAATTTTAACTAAAGTATTTTATTTATTCCGGCTCCCTGCGACAAAAGTGAGTTTACCAACAAATTTTTATAATTTGTGCAATTAAATTCCATAATACATGAATATTGTCGGGTAATTTTAATAATAAAAAACAATGGAAGATTCTCCAAACCCAAATAGAAATAAATTTAAAAATATTCAAACATCAAATGGCTATTGAGAAAGGCGAACAAGGCTGCATAAGCTAATTTTAAACTACTTTAAGAAATATATCTACCATATTTTATGTTATGAAAATATTTCAATTCTACACTTTATGTATTTAAGAATTATATAAACTATATTTAACAAATAAAGAAGGGCTAAGTTCGGGAGCAACCGATCATTTTATACTCTTGCAACTTGCATGAATCAAAGCCAGTAAAATACCTTAAGATGTAAAATGTCAAAATACTTTAAGATGTATCAGACGATCGGAATCTAAGCAATTTTTTTTTATAAAATATGGCAAACATGTACCCGGAAATTTTAAATTAAACGTAAAATATTTAATTATTCATCAATTCTTATTTTGTAATCCCACCCACTAATGCCAAAAAGACACTTATTGGGATGGCCTTCTGCTGCTTCAGCGAATTTTGTTTTACCTCTTTTATTGAAAACGGATTCCACGGAGGGGCAATTTTAGTTTGGCAAAAAAATCGCATAGTCTGGTGAATTCGGTGGTTGATGATACTATTGCGTTTTTGGCTTTAAATTCATATAGTCATAATCATAACTCGATACGACGGTTCAATATGATCCTGTAAATTAATGACTTGATCTTCCAGAATTCCGGCCGTTTTCGAAGGATGTTCTCATGCAAACGCCTCAATAAGACCATATAGAACTCCTTATTGACCGTCTGTTCCTCCTAAACAGATTCATAACGCATCAACCCAGGAATATCGAATGAGCGAGCATCACCTTCATTTGTTTTGGCGGTTTTTAAATTTTTTTTTTTTTTTTTTTTGTTGGTTTCGGCTCGTTTTTTCTCTTCATTTTGATAATTGTCGACATATGTGGTTGTTAAATTCATGAACCCATGTATCATGGGTTGTTATAATGCTGTCTACTAATGAGCGATCGGAATTCGTACGATCAAGCATGTCAGAAGAGACATGTTTATGGTACTATTTTGGAAACAGAGATGTCGAGCTCTCTTACCATTTCTCTAGCACTTACCTGACGATTTTCAAGCATGATATCCTTCACTTTTTTAATATTTTCATCAGTTCATGAGGTCTAAGGTCGTCCAGAACGAGGCACAGGAAATTTCCTTAAAAATACTAGATTCAGGAAAAAWTTTTGCCCAATATTTTATCTGTTGTAAAAAGCAGCTACTGTAAACAAATAGATCATAGTAATTAAGAAAAATACGTTTCTATACTCTTGCAAAGCTTTGCTACAAAGTATAATAGTTTTGTTCACATGACTCGTACGTATCTCCTAAATCGAATACATATATACTATAAATGATCAGGATGACGAGAAGAATTAAGATCCAGTGACTGTCTGTCTTTCTGTCCGTCCGTGCGTGCTGTAACTTGAGTACATATGGAGGAGATACCTTAATGAAACATGGTATGTTCGTGCCTTAGTAAAAGAAATTACGAGTACGTAGATGGGTATAATCGAGTCATCGCCACGCTCACAAATCGCCGTTAACCAAAAACATATAAAGTGCCATAATTAGGAATCAATTAAGGTGTACAGCTGTAATTTCGTACATAGGCAGCAGTAAGAGGCACCTGTGGGAACATTTTTTTTGAAAAGTGGGCATGGCCCCGCTCTCTAACAAGTTGAATGTACATATCTCCTAAACTACTTATGCTATAACAATCAAATTTACTGAATAAAAAGCCTATGAGAACTTCTACCGACTATGTGAAAGCGCGATCAATAACAAAATAAGTCAGAGACATTAAATTCTACCATTAAGATTGTAGGAGAGGGCTTTTTGGGATCCGACGTAAAAATTGGACAATGAGTGTGCCACCGCCCACTTTTTGGGGAAATCTTACATTCTTATCTCACATTATGAAAATTAATGAAATCGGACAACAACAACACCCGAACGTGTTTTACTTATAACTGTATATCTATGCGCCTAAAAGAGATACAATTGGGTGAAAACTTGACCCCATGTAACTATATACGAAAATGTTCGAGTCTCAATCATTGCGGCAGTATAGCAAGGCATCATATTCGATGCAAAAACAACACTTTCACAATATTGCTGCAGTCATTTACTTGCTCGAACATCCCCTACATGTGAGAAACCTTAATAAAAGCCAGGAAACATTTTTTTATTATGTGCCATGATAATAGTTAATGCATAAATCAATACTACTCGAACTGCCTTATACTAAATATAATGAATTTGGGTTTTTCTAACAAACGCTATGCCGAATATACAAATACGTAGGTCAGTGTATAAGTTATATATGATGTATGCATATATAAAATTGTTTAGATTCCAATCTTCTGGTTGACGTTTTAGATCTTAAGCCATTTCCCTGGCTTTAATTCCTATAAGTTGCAAGAGTAAAAAACATTAAGCATAATTGTTAATAAAAATTATAGAATTGTTTTGCAATTAACTGAAATATTATTTAATTCCAAATTCAAAGGTTAATTAAAAAATTTACTGTGCAATTCTTTACCATGATACAGTTACAAGTCTCTAAATTTGAGATTTTAAGTTAGAGACAATTTTTATAACTTGAGACGATTTTGATATTATAGAAGTGACAGTTACAAAATATTATATTATTCTTACAAAATATTATATAAAAATAACGTCCATCGATTAATATCTATAAATCACAAAGTGCCAGGTGAGTTTGTGCAAATAGGACTTACGAGGATTACGTGAGTCATTCTGCCAGATCGTTCGTAACAATCATTCTATAACCAAAACTGAAAATAATTATAAATAATTGTTATAGCGTCTTTTGCTTTGCGCAACTCGTTTTAGAAATATTTACAAAGAGATTAGGAATATTCCTAAACAAAATAATTGCAATCAACACTCGAATAGGTTACGTTGTGATGTACTGTCCAACAGAACAGCAATTATAGAAATGTATTTTGGCAAACCTAACCTAAAGATGGTAGATATTTCAAGTGCATATAGGCAATAAACCAAAACTCAATCGAGTCAGACCACTAGTATACTAAACTTCCAAGCAACACTTGGCACAATCCGATTTCTTTGACGCAGCGAAAGAGGAAGTCCTCCTGATTAAAAAAAATATATAGGGTTATAGGTACCGTAAACGCATAGGTTACGAGATTCAAAAATTCCCAAAGTTCTTACATTTTAACAAGCTATTTCACTATATTTTACACACTTAATTTTTTATTTCAAAATTATTTAATTATACTGTAAAGATTTAAACAAATTCACAATTTACACTTTTTGCATGTTTTATAAGCAAGAAATGCTCCTCCTAGTGAGCATCATTTATGTGCTAACAATKGAGCGCTGCCATATGATGATAAGCACATATGAGCCATTCGCTTAAATTTCTCTTTTCGCTATAATTCCTCTTTCTTTTTTTAGCAATCTTAGTTCTAGTAAAAACAAGCGTTTACAAATTGTATTTCAAATTAAAATGAGTATAAGCAATCTTTCCATGCATATGGATATTTTCTTATTTAAAATTAATAAACAACTAAGTAGCATTAAATAATAATAATACGTAATAAAACACTTATATTTTGAAAGAAGTACTACGCAAAAGTACTCCAGTCACCCTAGGTATTGGCTCGACTACGGTTATTCTTTTAAAGAGCGGCCGTAGGCCGCCAACGCAGAAAGGAATACTATGAGAAAGTAATTCAGTCACCTCGTAATGATATAAATTTTATAATATTTTTATAGAGTTATTTATTTGTATATATCAAATATAAATCTCATATTACACATATACGCACGTATAAGAAAAGTGTTCACAACTCAATTACAGCTTTAAAAATGTTGGTAAGCATTTTTTATAATAATACAGAAAAAAGATTCAGGCGAAAATACAAACAAAGAAAAATCGTTGAAAATTCTACATATTTGGTGTTTAAGATTTGGCAACGTTCGTTATCCTCATAATTGTAACGGGGCATCACGACAAGCAATAATTTATTCTATTGCTATGCATATTGATTGTGGAGACTCCATATTGAATGAACTGTCACTTCAGCAGTTCGGCAGATCAGTTTTCATTTCTATGAAAATTTCCCATTTACACATATATCATATCGGTAATTGGAGGATGGAGTAATGTGTAGAAGTTCACGCAAGTGAAGACAGTTCTCTGATAGCCATTCACTTGGGAGTGGCCAAAAACGATTCTTTAACATATGACTCAAGCAGCTCACGACTTCCGGTCCTTGACCTAGTATCCTCTGGGTAGCCTAAGAACATCCGTTTGAAGGCTGGCTAAAGTAAGAAGGTGAAATATCCCAGTCATAGGGTTATGCGTTGGGTTTGGGATCCGTCACGTAAAAAATCACCCCAATGCCTATACAATCAGCCTCGGATGAGAGACCCCCTTTTGATGACGACCATGGAAAACGAAATAAGGACTACGAATTGAGGACTTGCACCTGGAATGTCCGGTCCCTTAATTGGGAAGGTGCCGCCGCCCAGCTGGTAGATCTTGTGAGAACTAAATATCTATACATAATTTAGCCCACACAACCCATAAAGGCAACCCTATTATTCACAACACAACAGGAAAACCACGCCACATCTAGAAACACAAAAGGACGGAGAAACCAGACAAGCAAACGAAAAAACAACAAGCATGCATGCGCAGCTTTAAAACCAGGCCACTGCTAGCACGCCGCACAGGCTTGGCGGAGAGTTAGATGGCCGATGAACAGTCATGTGCTGAACACATAGAGTCATGTATTAAGATACACACGTTCGTTTGGACACAGTTATTTAGACAGCTCCACGACTAAGTTTAAAAATATTTTTGAATTTGCCGACGACAGTAGCGAGTAGAGGGGAGAAAAGAGGATGTCACTAATATGTAATCGGAAAAAGTACTCAAAGTTCTGTCTTTATTTTCCAAATAAAAGCATAAAATAGCTATGTTACATAATTTCTAACAACAATTGATAATTTAAAATAAATAAATGTACCTATTACTTATTTTTTACACAAAAACTTTCACTATGAACAAAATATTCAATTTCATTGAAGTGAGAGGTATTAGTATGGCAACAACGAAATTGTGTACATTCAAAATTGACAGCTGTGTTGTGTTGTGTACATACCGGCCATTGTTATGTCACTGCCTTCTTACAAATGTTCATGTTGCAGGCTTCACGTTGCCATTTACAGTTCATCGTCATCGAAGCCTACACAAGTGCCGACAGAAATAGGTAATGCTCGAAAATTCTCCGAAAAAATGCGGCGGCTTACAGAAGGTTTCAAGACCGGAGCATACTCTTGTAGAACCACCAAAAGTGGTCTAGTCACCGATGCCCAGAGTATACTTCAGTTTGGGGGGAACACTTCTACAGCCTACTGAATGGCAGTGAACGCACAACGCCAGGAGAAGGCGAACCCGATACCCCAATCGACGACGATGGTGCAGACGTTACATTGTCCGACCAGGAAGAAGTTCGAATAGCAATTGCCGGCCTGAAGAACAACAAAGCGGCGGGGGCCGATGGATTGCCGGCCGAGCTATTCAAACACGACGACGAAGAGCTGATAAGGACCATGCATCAGCTTCTTTGTAAAATATGGTCGGACGAAAGCATGCCCAATTATTGGAATTTATGTGTGCTGCGCCCAATCCATAAAAAAGGAGACCTCACAATCTGCGCCAAACCTCGGAAAAGACTCCTGCATCGACAACATATCGCACCTCTTCGACGATTCAAAGCTGCTTTCGACAGCACGAAAAGAGCTGCCTTTATGCCGCTGTCTAACTTTGGTATCCCCGCAAAACTAATACGGCTGTGTAAACTGACGTTGAGCACCACCAAAAGCTCCGTAAGGATCGGGAAAGACCTCTCCGAGCCGTTCGATACCAAACGTGGTTTCAGACAAGGCGACTCYTTATCGTGCGACTTCTTCAATCTGCTTCTGGAGAAAATAATTCGAGCTGCAGAACTAAATAGAGAAAGTACCATCTTCTATAAGATTGTACAGTTGCTGGCGTATGCCGATGATGATATCATCGGACTCGACATTCGCGCCGTTAGTTCTGCTTTCTCCAGACTGGATAAGGAAGCAACGCAAATGGGCCTGACAGTGAACGAAGGCTAGACGAAAAATCTCCTGTCATCAAAGAAACAGTCGTTGAACTCGTGACTTGCCTCTCATGTCACTGTTGACAGTCATAACTTTGAAGTCGTAGATAATTTCGTCTATCTTGGAACCCGCGTAAACACCACCAACAATGTCAGCCTGGAAATGCAACGGAGGATAACTCTTGCCAACAGGTGCTACTTCGAACTGTGTAGGCAAAGCAAAGAAAGAAGCAAACTCCTCTCTCGACGAACAAAAACCAAACTTTATAACTCCCTCATAATTCCCGTCCTGCTATATGGTGCAGAGGCTTGGACGATGACAACAACTGATGAGTCGACGTTGCGGTTTTTCGAGAGAAAAGTTCTTCGAAAAATTTATGGTTCTTTGCGCGTTGGCCACGGCGAATATCGCGTTCGATGGAACGATCAGCTGTATGAGATATATAACCACATTAACATAGTGGTCCTAGTTGGCTAGGTAATGTTGTATGGAATTGAAAGAAAACACTCCAGCTCTGAAAATATTCAATTAAAGAAGAAGAAGAAGATTATTAAATTTAAAAGAGCGATTATTAGGAGGGTTGTGTTAAATTATAAAAATAAAGCACAATTTCAAAATAATTTAATACAATTCTCCAAAAAATTAGTAATTAGTATAATATTGTTAGTTAGCAAAAAAAATATAAAAATGGATTGGCGATTGAGCGAAGTCTTAAATTACTTATAATAAAACAAATACAAGAATTAATCAAATATCAAATATCATTGCTCATATTAATTTTATTATTTTAATTGCCATATAAAATTTATAATACAATTATTAAAGTCCGAAAATATGAAATCTTTTTTCCCAGAGATACATTTGTAGAAAAAATAATATTTCTACTTTTTATAAATAACATTCCTTTTTTCATCCAGATAAAAATTTRAGCAGTTCAAGACCTCAAAACGCTACCAACTCGACGCCTTTTCGCAAATGATTATGTTGTGATAACAAATGCCCACACACATAATTAGCGGCAATAGCATATTGACAGTTAGTATGCCATAAATTTTAACCTGTCGAGATACCCTGTAAACAATCTAATGTTTGAACCATGGTACAAGGGAGTAAGGAAAGTCCCATTCACCGTAGTAAAAGAGCCATTCACAGTCCTTAAGCTACCCCCCAAGTGTACGATCATATCATGGCCACCTCTGGTGAATAAGGGTGGCGAGAGGTTAAAACGGGTTGCGTAAAGCAAAAATGCCTTAATATTAAATTATATATTTACAGTACTATATTTATACATTTATACATACTATTTTAAATTTTGCTTATA
>NW_017534801.1:0-1157 GCF_001853355.1 Bactrocera latifrons
GCATTTGCACACCCAGATAGAGCCCTACCATATAATACGAACGTAGAAGCAACAATTCGCACCATCACCGATGACGCAATATTTTYGAAAAGCTACCCCTATCCAATTTCAGCAGCGGAGTTTATCAACACAGAAATCGAATCTCTTTTGAAAGATGGCATAATTCGAAAGTCATGTTCTCCTTATAACTCACCGGTCCATGTCGTGACTAAAAAGGGTCTGGACGAAAACGGAAGGCAAAAGCTGCGTATGGTCATAGACTTCGGGAAAATTAACGAAAAAACTATCCCCGATCGGTACCCYATTCCCGACATATCTGTCATTCTGGCAAATCTTGGCAAGTCCTTATACTTTACCACTTTAGATCTAAAAGCGGGTTAATTTGCAAATTAATTTGCGAAATAAAGATAGACCGAAAACGGCTTTTAATATCAACAACGGCAAATATGAGTTCTGCCGCTTGCCGTTCGGCTTAAGAAATGCGCCAAGTATTTTTCAGCGCACTATCAATGACATTCTCCGCGACGAGATAGGAAAAACTTGTCACGTCTACATCGATGACATCATCATCTTTTCGCCCGACGAAGAATCGCATTTAAATCATATAAACCACATTTTAATGAAACTAGAGACACCAGGTATGCGAGTTTCACCAGAGAAATCCAAACTTTTTCAAACAGAGGTTGAGTTTTTGGGATTTTTGGTTTCTCGAAATGGTATTAGAACATGCCTAAGAAAATTAATGATATTATTAACTATGAAATGCCAGCAACTCTACGCGCTCTACGGTCGTTTCTAGGCCTTGCAGGATACTACCGTAGATTTGTTAGGGACTACGCTGCTATAGTTAGGCCATTAACTAAATATTTGCAAGGCGAAAATGGGCACGTCACAGCTAGTAAGTCAAAAAACATTTGGATAATACTCGATTCGGATGCAAAGCACGCTTTCAAAAAAATTAAAACTATTCTGGCATCTGAAGACGTTCTTTTCCTGTACCCAGATTTTAATATTCCTTTTGAGTTGACTACTGATGCTTCATCGAATGCGTTAGGAGCTGTATTGTCTCAGAATAATAGGCCTATTACGATGATCTCGCGTACGCTTTCCAAAACTGAGCGAAACTACGCAACAAATGAACGCGAATTGCTTGCTAT
>NW_017534801.1:2174-7317 GCF_001853355.1 Bactrocera latifrons
AGACCTCATATTATTAGCAACACATAAGTACAACAACAGCATTCACTCCACAACCAATGCCAAGCCAATTGATGTTTTTCAAAACTGTTCAAATGAAGAACTGAAAGTAATACGCGAAAAATTGCTTAAAGTGCAAGAGAAAACATTAAATAAACGAAACGAAAATAAAACGATGAAAACCTACGAATCAGGGGAGAGGGTGTTTTTGAAAAGGAACAAACGGCTTGGGAATAAATTTGATAAAATCTATGTAGAAAAAGTAGTGGAAAGAGATTTAGGTACCACGGTTCTGATAGACGGAAAAAAAATCCATAAAAGTAATCTCAGATGATATTTTCCGTTCACGCACACGTTCGCAAAAAAATAAAATAAAATAAAAAATAAAAACCCTTACAAATAAATCCAAATCATAATCAACACATATCAATTTTAAATTTTTACGTTAATATTTTCGAGAAGAGTTTATAATTAAGGAAAACGTTGTGTCATTTATCTAAATTATCAATTAAAATGTCAAACCATATTATCAACTATTCATAGAGTAATAAGTAATTGAATTTGTAACACTGTAATTTAAAATGTTATATTACGATCAACCAAGCCAACTACCAACTACCAATACTTTACAATACCAATCACAATTTTTTAACAACATTATGAGGTGCGCCATGCAACATACGACACCATTTGAATACCCCTGCCTAAGCTTGATGGATTACCGCAACAGGGACGTTTCGGACTTGACAAGGAGGGTAGTTAAGATAGCAAGTGTAGCCCCATCTGCAATTTCCTTGACTGCAGTGAGCGGCTCGATATTTCACCGGATAATGAGAATCTCACAACAACAACGATGCCTTGATCCGATGGAGTATCAATACATCGCGCTCTAACCGCAATGCGGCGCTTAAGAAGTAAGGAAATAATTGTTGCCTCGCTCACTAATCCAATTCAACCAGCAATGCGTCAATCGGCATATATGTAAAATGCTTGGTTGGTTGATCGTGAGATTGAAAGGAAAGATCRGAATAAATTTGACTTGTGAACAATTAAGTCGTGGGTTCTCTATTATTAACTTACATAAAATACGCAAAGTAGCGTGATGAAATACGGTATCACGATGGTATACCATACAATCACACATTTATTTATATATATAAAGGTTCTTGGTATCGTATTACAAAAACATTAAATTGATTACTTAAGTTATGCCGGGTCGCTGATAGCGGAAAATGTCGAGTCAGCACAACGGTTCTAAGTAAATGAAGCTAAGTACAGTTTAAGAATGAAAGAAGATAATCAATAAAGAACCGAACGACAAACCGCTTAGTACCGTTCTGAGGTATTTTTTTTTTATTCAATAAATACATTTTTCTGTTAAAACAGAAAGCGTAACTGGCGCAGCCGGTTTTCGTAAAAGAACCTATTTCTTGTTTCGGTTTAATAAATAACCCCTTTTTCGGTTTTCGGTCGCGTTATTTAATTAAAACAAAAAATACTTCTCAAATTCATCAAATTGAAAAGTGAAACAATTCTTCTTCAGAAAATATAAATATGGAAAAAGCTTAAAGCAATATAAAAATATGAAAAAAAAAACATTAAAATAATAGAAAAAACAGTGCATTAATTCAAGAGTAAGCAAGAATTTTGCGTAAATCAAGAGAAAAGAATAACGCCACAGAAAGGTAATAATTTAAAAAAAAATGAAGCAAAGGGAAGAATAACAACAACAGCAGTTGCAGCAAAGGCAACAATAACAACAACAGGATTAGCAGAAACAACAGCAGCAAGGTACAAAAAAAAAAAAACTCTAACACATAAAAATGAAAGATTAGATATTAAAATATTAAACTTTTTAATAATTGAAGTGCAATAAAATGTAAGGTGCGTTCCAAAGTAAGCACGACTTTTTAATAAGAAGAATAATCGGTCACAAGCGTCGATCGAATGTTGGATTCTCAGCAATTTTTGGTTATCAGTCAAATTGTGCGGAACAAACCGTGCACACACCTTTCGTAAGCCCAATTGTTTGGTCAAAAGGCGATAAATCGATGTTTTGGAGACGTTCAATTCCATTTCCATGAATTTCAATAATGATTTGAGGCTGATTTTGGTTATTTCACACACAGTTTCGATGGAATTTCCGCTGATCACGGATTTTGATTTGCCTACATGTTGATCGTCATTTACTATATGTCCTCACGACCACTTTGAAAACGTTGAAACCACTCGTGCACTCTGCTACAAGATAGACAATCATCGCATAAACTTGTTTGATCAATTGAAACGTTTCGGTAAAAGTTTTATCAATTTTAATACAAATATAATGTTGGGTCTTTGTTCGAAGCTCATTTTCGCACCGATAACACAAACACAATGACACTTAAAACGCAATAACTTCACTTCCAATAGATGAAATGTCATGAAATTCTCACTTAGCAATCGACATATAGATGGCGCTACCAGGGCCGCTAGATTCAAAAAGACCTGTTTACTTTGGAACGCACCTTTTATAAAAACTTATGCATATGTAAAAATCATTATCCAAAAGCATTTTGCCAAAAGCAATCATTTTACGGGTTGTGATTTGAAAACCAAAAATTAAATAAATTTTAAGCCGAATTAAATTTAAAAAAAAAAACACCAAGTTCAATGGCAGAACAAATTGAGTTACTAACTCGATGCTTAGCAAAACCGAATAAAACAATTAGCAGCAGGGACATTTGCATATACAGTGCAACCAATCACATCATTGACTGACATAAAAAACGAAATTTATAAATTTACTGGTTTGGATGAAGGCAATTGAAATCCTCATCAAAAGCTAAAGGAAACCAATTTTCAATTTAATACCAGAAATAATAGTATTAACAATAAAAATTTTCAAACAGACCACTTTCGAGGCAATATCGTCCGCAACAAAAACAAAGTTTCTCAGGACGATATCGTTCACAAAACCAAAATTAGTCAGGACTACAGTATCGTCCACAATCTGGAAAACATCAAATAAGTTCCTATGGACAACAACATAATCAAACAAGGTAGCCATCAGGGCAAAGTCATCCAAATTATTCAAGGCAAATTCAAGCTAATCAAAACTATTTTAATTACTCTAGAGCACTAGTTACTAAATAACTTTATATTATATTAACACTAGATACACCACACCAGTCAAACTGACTGTTTCCGGTATTTCAATTTAAAATTCCTGATACGTGTAATATTTTTTTTTTCGTATTGATACGGATCATGACTTTTCTAGTTATAACTAAAGAATTAATTTTATGAAATTTATATTGCTGTATATATGTATACTCTATGTATTTTAAAGTAAATAAAGACTGGAAACCCCATTAAACATTTCACTTTAAGAACAGTAACTTTAACTGGTTTGGTATAAATAAGTATACTACAATCGTTGGTATATCTTGTGTTAAGGCCAAATTGAATTTAATGTGATTCACATTTACTTATTGCAAGATTGTAAATTAAAATATAATAATAAATAAATAAAAAATACTCGAGACAGCAAAGAAGCTCGGTAAATAGTAGACCACAATTACAAAGAAGGGGACCAGAACGAGGAGTTTTTTTACAAACTATCCTCAGTATCTCAGGAAAATAAAATTACAATTGTATTCCTGTTTTTGAGAAGCAATTTTATTATATGGTTCAACCATAAGCGTAATGAAATGAGAAAAAACGTTAACTTCGGTTGCACCCTTCACAGGTGCATTTCTGTTAGTAACTATGTGTTCAGTTTATATGGAAGCTATGTGCTATAGTAATCCATTCTGAAAAATTTTTTTGGAGATTATATTGTTACCTTAATCAGTAATCCATACCAAATTTCGTGACGATACGACGCCAAATGCGAAACTTTTCCATACAAGCCCTTGATTGCGATCGTTCGGCTTGTATGGCAGCTATATGCTATAGTGAGCCGATCTGAACTATTTCTACTGATATTACATTATTTCTATAAACAATAACTCATACCCAATTTCGTGAAGATATATCGTCAAATGAGGAAGTTTCCCATGCAAGCATTTGATTCCGATCATTCAGTTTGTACGGCAGCTAAATACTATAGTAATCCGATCTAAACAATTTCTTCGGAACATTGTTGCCTTAGAAAATAATCTATACCAAATTTGGTGAATATATCTTGTCAAATGTGAATGTTAACCGCTCTGAACAATTTCTTCGGAGATAACATTATTGTCTTAGAAAATAGTCTATACCAAATTTTGTGAATATATCTTGTCAACTGTGAAAGTTTTCCATACAAGAACTTGATTCCGTTCATTCAGTTTGTATGGCAGCTATATGCTATAGTTAACCGATCTAAACAATTTCCTCGGAGATTACATTGTTGATCTAAAATAACCTGTGTTAACTTTTGAAAATACATTGTGAAATGTGAAAGTTTTCCGTACAAGAACTTGATGCCGATCGTTCAGTTTGTATGGCAGCTTTATGTTATAGTGGCCCGATATCGACAGTTCTGACAAATGAGCAGCTTCTTGAAGAGAAAATGACGTTTGCAAATTTCGAAACGATATCTTAAAAACTGAAGGACTAGTTCGTATATATACAGACAGACGGACATGGCTAAATCGACTCAGCTCGACATACTGATCATTTATATATATACTTTATAAGGTCTCCGACCCTTCCTTCTGGGTGTTACAAACTTCGTGACAAACTTAATATACCCTGTTCAGGGTATGAAAAACTAGTTTGAATTGTCAGTTCTTGAAAGTGAAAGCGCTATAGTGAATACTTTAAACGGATTAATTGAAACACCAAATATAATATTAACGTAAACAGCCCTTGGTCAAAAGAATGCAAATATCCGAAAAACGTCAGAATATGTTGGTTAATGATGGATTTTAATATACCATATACTTTATTGATAGGAAATGATTTCATTTTAAAAACTGATTTTTAAACAATTAATGTCGAAAATATGACAATAATTTAAAAAATCGTGTGAATCTTCCATTCCTCATGAAAACGATTCAGGAACAAGTTCATTCATTGGATATAAGCGAAATATCAACCTTGATTATTTAAAATCAAATGAGAAAAGGGAAATTGAAAAATTATTGAAAGCTTTTACTAAACTTATTTATAGAAAAGG
>NW_017534801.1:7897-13933 GCF_001853355.1 Bactrocera latifrons
GCATTACAAGAACACTAAATAGTCACAAACAAAATACTCAACCAGACAAGGAAGTTTTAGCACAAATTTTGTCAATAACATATTTTCGACCATACTATGTATATGACGATAAAATTAAAATAATAACAGTCCATTGTCCATAAAAGAAAAGAATTTTCTCAACGCCATCAAAGATGCCTATTGAAATAGTAGGAATACAACTTTGAAATACATAGAATATGTAAATGGAAAAAATAACGTCGTAGCTGATTTCTTTAGTCGGATTGAGAACTCACCAGGAATAAAAGAACGTAACCGCGATGAACCAAACCTGGAATCGTCAGAAGCAATTCATTTTCATTCAATAATTTGTAAATAAATACAAAATTTAAATTGTATTGATATATAGCCAAAAAATTCAAATACAAATGAAAATTCCATAGAATAAAAATAATGGAAATAAACGCAATGGACAGTCATCGACTGACACTCGACGCAAACGGTTGTGCTCTCAATTGTATTGTCTGCGAATTCAGAACAGTTTTTTATCTCATTCCTCATCGCACTCTATTCTCTCAAATTTTTTAGTGAATTTTAGTGAATTATCTTAATTAAATTAAAATCGTTAACAAATGCTCTTTGGGGGACCACTTTAGAAAATAATAGAACAAAAAGAAAGAAAAAAAATGGAGCAATTATCGAAGGATGAATTATTTCCTACTTTACCAACAACAAAAAAGGATACCCCTAAGTATGTTGTGGTAAGTTCAAGTAAGGCAAGCAAACCTTTAAATAAATTTTCATGCTTCGCTTTGCATAAAGCCCTAAAACATGTTAGTTCTGACATAATAAAAATTAGTGAATTAAAAGACGGCAATTTACCACTCTTAGTAAAAAATAGCACTATCGCAAACAAGTTCACAGCAACAAAACACCTCATTGGTATTTGTGATGTAAAAATTGAACTACATAAAAATTCAAACTCCTCAAAAGGCACTATCTACGCTCCGTGTTTAAATCAAGTCTCTGACAATGAAATAATTGAAAATTAGAAAGAATAGGGTGTTAAATTCATTTGCAAATTTCTAAAATATATAAATGGTCAACCCACCACAAGTGGCGTGATTCTTTTAACCCTCGATCGCTACCACTTGCCCGAAAAAATTTATGAATCGTGGTATACAACCAAGGTAAGACCCTACTACCCAAACCCAATGAGATGCAAAAACTGCCAACTTCTTGGCCAAACAAAAAACGCTGCAATAAGATCCCTATCTGCGACACATGTGCATTTCCAACACACAACCCCACCTGTCTCTTATACACATCTAGATGTGTATAAGAGACAGACCCAAACCCAATGAGATGAAAAAACTGCCAACTTCTTGGCCATCCAAAATAAACGCTGCAATAAGATCCCTATCTGCGACACATGTGCATTTCCAACACACAACCCCACTCTCTGTGTAAATTGTTCTGCTGAACACGCCGCCTCAAGTAAATTGTGTCCAAAGATCAGCGAAATAAAATAATAATAACATTTCAAATAGATAATAAATGCTCATTTCGCGAAGCAATAAATATTCACAAAGCACAAATACCACATGTTTTTAATTACACATCTCTTTCATTCGCTAACACACTTAACAATCCGACAAACATAGATCTCTCTAATAACAAACAAAATACCCAAAGAGCAGCGCAAATCTCTCCTTCTACTCCTTTTTCATCTTCACCATCTAACTCTAAAATAATACACGAACAACGAAAATAAAACCACCACAGTAAATTCAACAAATTCTAACTCTAAAACAAATAGCACAAATATTGAAAATAAAATAACCATAGTAAACGCAACAAATTCAACGGTCTCTCTCCGAACAACAAGTGCAGTCGATGACTCATCCACAACTCCCTTTGATTACTCTACAACAACCTCACTCATCTCCAACTAGTTCAGCCAACTTATTAATACACCTGGCAAACCGTTACCTACCAAAAACCCCACCACAGATTAGATCATGACAATTCTTCAGTGGAATAAATATTGTCTATTCAACAATTACCCGGACTTAAATTTACTCATAAATGGATTATCACCAGAAATCATTGCATTACAGGAAACTCACCTACCTGTAAACAACGTCGTATACGCCTCACAAATACATCGACTATTTTCATAATTTACCACAAACCCAATCATCTAAACAAGGCATTGCCTTATTTATTAAAAAACAAATGAAACATAAAATTATCCCAATATTATCAAACATCTCCGTAATTGCGATAGAAGTTAACATTGGTTTCAAATTTTTTATAATCTCATGCTATATCCCTCCGCATCAAAAGTTTAACGCAGGTGATCTTATAAATATCACAAACGCTGTTTCTCTACCCATTTTAATCATCGGATATTTCAATGCCCTGAGTCCTCTAACGTAAGAGGTTAAATAATAGAAGACGTTACACTAGCAAGAAATCTCGTAGTTCTTAACGATAGATCACCAACCCACTTCCCTACACACAAGTCGTTCACTCATGTAGACATTGCCCTTTGTTCAGCATCCATAGCCCATAAACTCTCTTCTTACACATTAGAAGATCTCCACAATAGCGACCATTTTCCGCTCATAACTTCTTTCGTTACGGCGATGCAATATACGATTAAACCGCGATCAAAATTTCTTATAGAAAAAGCCGATTGTCTTAAATACTGCTCCCTGATTAAAACAATTACAAACACTGGAGTAACATCAAAGAATATAAATGCAGAAGCGTCAAATATAAAAACAATTATACGCTCCGGTGCTCATCTAGCCATTCCTCAAACAAACACAATAAAATTTACCACGAAACTCCCGTATTGGTCCAAGCTATTAACTGCTCTAAGGAGCACAAAGCAATCACTTTGAACTACATTTAAACAGAATAGAACAACAGAAAATTTAATTAAATATAAAAAAGTAAGTTCCAATTTCAGGAAAGAACTTAAATCCGCAATAAATCCGCCCTTAAAAATATGGAGTGACATAAAAGCTCTTTCAGGTGGATACTATCAAAACAAAATCGACTTTATCCAACCACCGTTGGGTCCTATTTATGATCCACAAAAAATCGCTGAAAATTTTGCCAAAGTATGGTCAATCAATTCCAAAAATTCAAACTTCCACTCTAATTTTATTACTCTTTCAAATGAAGTAATTTCACAAAATTACTCCAACTCATCATCGTGTTTTGAAGCCACATTGATAGTGATAGTGATCTATTTACGAGAACATTGCTCTATTCGGAAATATCTTGACATACATGGAATGCATCGTCGAAGAAATAGTTACTTAGAAAGTAAGGCAAACAAGTAGAACGACAATTTATACAATCCACCCGTAAAATGACGATGGTTTCTACCTTCGATTAATGTTCGCGGTTCAACCTCATTTGAGTCATTGCGAACTGTGAATGGTACGATATGCGCAAGTTTTGGAGAAGTAAGCCAGCGAACAAAAATAACATTGCCAAAGACATTTTACATCGTCTTCGCTAAAAATTGGTAGTGGGTCAATTCCGGTTGATACTTCCGGTTTAATATCAATTCCATTCGCCGTTTATCAATTTACGAAAGGTAAACTCATCACGAATGTTTATCCAAACATTGGCCAAATTATCGTAACTACGATTCCTTAAGTGCACGCGCAATATTAGCTGCCAAAAATACCGATGTTATTTACTTAAACTGGAAGATTCAAAATCAAAAAATGGAATTTCTAAATTCTTTGTAGAGGCTTGGTATGCCACCGCATCATTTGCATCTCAAAGTTGGATCTGTCATTATTATGTTTCGCAATCTTCACGCACCGAAACTGTGTAATGGAACCCGACTGATTGTGACGCACATATCGAATACAAGTGGACAGAGTCCTTGATCCTACGAATTCCTTTGAGTTCCAATGATTTGCCATTTCAGTTCAAACGTATTCCGCTTCCAGTGGAAATTGCATCTGAGGTGACGATCAACAGGACACGACTTGGTTTGCCAAGTTTGGAAGTGCTATGTTTTTCGCACGGTCAGATATACGTGGCGTGCTCACGAGTTTGAAAAACCATCTTTTCTGTACACCGAAACAGAAACCAAAAAAAACCACATTTTTTCAAGCAACGTTACTTTGGAAAAAAAATGAAATGATAAATTCAACTTTTTTTTCATATCAAAACACATAATTTTACGCAGGACAACGGCTGCGGGGTCAGCTAGTTTATGATGAGTTTAACGATTACCTTGAATTTCGTTCAAGAAACAATTGTAGATTTGGTGTTTCTTCACAAAACCAGGTTTGCCATATTCGCATTTTATTGAAAAAATGCATTAAAAATTAGTACTATATTTCTTTACAGCTGCATACTAGCACAATTTAATTTATCGCAGGAAAGTTACTTGACCGTTTCTTAAGCGTTTTTTATATGAAGTTTTTACGTTTCTTGAAAGCTGGATACTATGCTTAAGTCAGAAGGATTACGTTCGGGATGAAGGAATACAGGCTTATATCACAAAGCCAAACAGCCATACAGGAAATGCGGATGTAGAGAGATTGCACTCAACCTTGTTGGAGAAACTAACAGCAATTGTGCACCCTGAKCTTTTAACAGAGATGAAAATGCAGGTCTTTGTAGAAAATTATAACGATCCGTACCATTCTGCCATCAAATGCACACCTCGAATGGCATGATGAAGTGCCTTCCAATATATTGAAGATGCGAATGGAAACGTTTAAAGAAACAGGACAGTCAAAAGGAACAAAGAAAGGAAAGACTATGGAGAAACAAGGGAAGAAGGTCCAATAAAGAACTACAAAAGAGTACGGCATAAATATCAAAGGTATTACCGAATTAATTCACTTGGCTTTCGCCAATAATGAAAAAACAATTCTGAACAAATCCTAGAGCGGTGGTGGGCTACTAATCGCGAAATTAGTGCACATGCACTGAAACATAATATAACATAGTAGTATCAAAAAGTCGAAAAATCGACACCTTTCATACATTTTCAAAAATAAATAAGATTTCAAAAGAAATCCCAATGCGATACAGTGACGCACCTACACTTAGAAAAGGCAAAGGTCGGTCTTATCTCATCTATCCAAGCGCTCTTCATATGGGTGTGTTATGAGAATCAGCTACACAAAACATCAAGTTAATTATGAAGAATTCTCTACTCCACGAATCGAATCCGTTCTCCATTCACGGCCATTCTCTCGCAAGATCTCTCTAAATCATAGTCCTAAATCTAGGGCTAAGGAGTACCCATTCTGGCCACATCTGATCCAGGCGTGGATTTACTATCCTTTATAAGCCGATCACGCAAGAAAGGCAAATAATTAAAAAGTAGATTAACAAGCCGATGGTAAAGAAATTTGAAATAAGAACACAAATCTTAACCTATCAAAGAAACAATCACAAATACAAAAATAAAAGTAGTTACAAACTTATAAATCCGTAAAATACAAAACCAAACATATGTATATACCAAATACTAAGTATGTTTAAAACCAAAGCTCTTTAGAACATTTATAGCATGTATTCTGTGCCCTCGGCTACTCTACCACCAGTACGCCGAAATACAGGTAACAAAGTCATACTAGGCAAAATATTCGCCTAAGGGGCAAAGGATGTTTAAATGAGTTAAGCATCCACCCCCTCTACACGGTAAAACTGGCGCATCCTAATGCAACAGCGCAATTCACCACAGGTGATTACTACAACACACCTCACCACACCTCTAATACTAAACAAAAAGGATGGACAGCAGGATAGGAAACATTATTCGTCACATACAATTCGCTCGTCAACATTCGCTTAAACACTGCGCCGGGACGACATCTACGCTCCTCTACCGCGATTATATGTACATTTTGACTTCGATGCGCGGAAACTTGATCGCCAACAAAGTCGAATCAAACTAAAAGTTATAACATTTTTATACTCTCGCAACAAAGTTGCTAAAGAGAGTATTATAGTTTTGTTCACATAACGGTTGTTTGTAAGTCCTAAAACTAAAAGAGTCAG
>NW_017534801.1:14538-25160 GCF_001853355.1 Bactrocera latifrons
CTCAGGAAGTACTCAACCGATTTCAATGAAATTCGGTATATAATATTTTCTTAACACCGTGATGACATGTACCAAATATGGGTGAAATCGGTTCACAACCACGCCTGAAATCTCGATTATAACTTTATCATGCGAGAGTATAATATGTTCGGTGACACCCGAACTTAGCCCTTCCTTACTTGTTGATATTAAGATTTATAAGTTCATTACTTTATATTGTCAAAATAAAAACAAATATTTTTTTTATGTAAGAGCTTGTGTTCTATATAAATTTTGTATCTTTTTAAACACCACTATAGAACGTTCATACGAATGTTGAAACTCCAAACGAGAAGGAAGAAGATACATTTAGTTTAAATGCGTTTAATGGGGATAATAACACAAAAAAAAAGTTTTTTCCATAATCGCCTCCACGCTTGGTGCATCCTGGGTAACGCAAAATGGCCTGCGGCTTTCACGGCCTTTCAACTCCTTAAGACGACTTTGGCATCGGACTGGTTTTTAGATTAGGAAAACTCTTTTGGATCTGTGTAGAACCTTGGGCTGGTGGTGGCGGCGTTCTGGCACCTGAGTATGATGCGGTTAAATGTCGAAACTGCCTCCGTCCCGTTAAAATCCTGGCAGGCCTCAGAGTACGTTGCCCCCCCCCCGTCGTCGTTAAGTTGGCGTGGTAGGAGTAACTTGAGAGGACTCCTTCTTAACGCTGGTCGGCTCTGAACGTACTGCCTCATAAGGGCGTACGTCAACCCTCGCCTTGGCCTCGTCACTGAGATAACCTTGGGACCATAAAAGGCGACTACCTTTCTGGGGGACGGTAGCGACTCTGAGTGGGGACCCTTTTAGAATGAATACATCACCAAACAAATCAAACAAAAAAACGGACGAGAAGATGATAGAGGGAGGTGAAGGGACGTCGCAACCAGCACCCAGATCTGTCCCAGGCGGGGCTGCTGCTCCCGGGGCGACAAAACTGTCGCAGGGAAACTGCAGCGACAAAACCAAGACTTTGGTAGGAGTCAGTTTGCGGGAAGTCGGCGCAAACCCGCCGGCAAAAGAGACACTGAAGGGTGGAGCCTTCATACACGGCGGAGTCGCCAGTACTAGCAGAGGAACTTCTGCTAGAATTATGAGGGGTTCCACAGGGGGCTGAGTGAAAGCGAGACTGACAGGGCACGACTCGATACAAGGAGACCTGAACCAGCGGTTACGCGGCAAAGGTCGCATGAGGGAGAAATCTCCCTTGGTAAAAAACCGCGCATGGGGACTGCGCCAACCTTCAGCGAAATCGCGAAGAGCGCTGGCGCAAGAGTACTTGGCGTGTTGGACCGCAGCAGGGAGGACGGTGCCATCTCCCATGAAGAGTGGAAGAGAGTAGCGGCGGCTATCTCTTCAGTCTCCCTGGGTAGTAAAGGAAAACCCTGAGCCACCCCCAAAATGTATAAGTGCCGGCTGGCACCATGAGCTGTACAAGCTGACCAGATGTGCCGATGAAAGGTCGGCCATCTTGTATAAAAAGGCAGTCTCTCTGGCGGGGGAGGTTTGGAAAAAGAGGATCTTCCTCTTCGCCGTTGGGCTCGCGTCTGGTTGCCTGCCGAACCATCCACTGCGAAAGAGATCGAGGAAATCCTCAGATACTGCAATCCCTCACTTCCCGTGCACGACTGGAAGGTTATACGGCATAAGAGAACCGATGAACCTTTCCGCAGGCGCTGATAATTCTCAACGCGGAATCCATCGGTCCTCTCAGTAAAACCACGGGAGCCATCAGTTATGGGTTGTAACGAAGCTTTTTATACGTTGGCGCTCGCATGCTACGACGACTACGCCTGGCTACTTCTGCCGCCGCTCGTGTAGGCTTCAATGGCTCTGTCCACGTTACACTCGCGTGCTACTCTGGTGATGTCCTGTTCGACCACCTTTGCCGCGTAAAGATACCGGATCACGGAAGACTGCGTCAGCGATCGCGATRTTMAAGGTTGAGTTGGTCAGAGGATAAACTCACTACCAAGTTCACCCTTAACAGATGGCGTTTACAAGTCAGAGTACCAAGACTACCTAGAGGATAAAATCACTGCGTAGTCTGATGCTGAACGTGTATACGCTGTCACAGTCCCGTGCTGACTCACTGATCATCGGCCATATAAGTCCCCTCCAAGCCTGTGCTGCGTGCTGACACATTCGCAAGATGTTGCGTTGGGATGGCGTGTGTTGCTGGGATGGCGTATGTTGCTGGCAGTGGCRTGGTTTTACCGCTGCCTATGCATGCTTGTTGTTGTTTCGTCTGCTTGTCTGATTTCTCCGTCTCCGTGGTTATCCCGTTGTATTGCTTGCGTGGCGTGTTTTTACTGCATTCGTGTTGTTTCAGCTTCTTGTGTTTCTAGAAGTGGCGTGGTTTTCCCGTTGTGTTGTGAACAATAGGGTGGGCCTCTATGGGATGTGTGGACTAAATTCTGCATAGATATTTAGTTCTCACACTCCCCCCCACTTGGGAGAGTTTTGCATTCCGTGCAAAATTCAATGAGTTTCTATGTTAATTTACAATGGTTAATTTACAATGGTTATTAGAGAAGGAAAAAAAAACATTTTTACTTTACAAAGATTATTTGATATAGAAAAAAAATCTAAAGTTTACACCTAAAAGTATATATACATTTGTGTTTACAATGGTCAGTTGACTTAAAAAGAAAGATTCTAAGATTTACACCTATAAGTATATGTACTTTTTATATCTTATATCTTATATCTTTTCTTTTTTTCCAATTATTTTTAGTTAAATTTTTTTCTTTTTCGTATAAATTCATTTTTTTTTGCCATATAAATTAATTTCTTCTTTTGATATAATAATATACTTCAAAAGTGTTTAATAATATAACTGAATTAAAAGTGTAGAATAGAAAAAAAAATTTTCCTTAGGGTCCTTCTGTCGTGGTTGTTGTTGTGGCCTTACCCCTTATCCAGGAATCTGCTGCCCATATCTAGTGGGGTGAAAGCAGACCGTGGCAAATGTTTCCTGTGCCACCTGTGAAAGCATCTTCCCTGCTGGTCTCTGCTGTCCTTCCTTGTATTACTGATAAGACTCACACTGGCGTACGTACTGGCTAATATCACGGTACATTCCTGGCCAGTAATATCGGTTGGCGACTCGGGCTACTGTCCGGCGTATGCCCATGTGTCTGTCGCTAGGTATATCGTGATTCTCTTGTAGCAGTCTTATGCGGAAGGGTTTAGGCACACTTAGCTTCCAGGGTACAGCTTCTTCATATTGGGATCGACACGGAATGTGGCGATAAAGTTGACCATCTTTTTCCATGTAATCCGCGTACTTTTCGAGGTTTGCGCGAACTTTCTCTACTCGCTTTCGCCACCATTTACATTGTGGAGTCATCGTCGTCGCCTGCCTAATGGTCTCCAGCGGCTGTCGGGATAGTGCGTCTGCTACTCGGTTAAGTTTCCCTTTGCGATACTCGATGTCGAAGGTATGCTGCTGTAATTCTAAAGCCCATCGTGCTATACGACCGGAAGGGCTCGCGATGGAATTCAGCCACTTCAGTGACATATGATCGGTTATCACTTTGAATCGATATCCCTCTAGTTAGGGTCTCATTTTTCGAATTCCCCTGACTATGGCGAGGCACTCCTTTTCGATAGCTGAATAGTTTTTCTCCGCCTCCTTTAATTTTCGGCTGGCGTAGGCTATTACGCGTTCACCTCCTTCCAGGTTCTGTGTGAGCACAGCACCCAGACCGATGTTGCTAGCGTCCGTCTGCAAAATGAATGTCTGGCTGAAATCCGGACATGCTAGGACGGGAGCCTCCGTTAACTTTTGCTTGATGCTTTCAAATACCGATTGTTGCTCAGATCCCCATTTCCAATGTTTCCCTTTCTTCAATAGAGCTGTGAGCGGCTGGCTCATGGTTGCGAAGTCGGGTACAAAGCGGCGATACCAGGAGGCTATCCCAAGATATTGACGTACTTCTTTCACGTTARTTGGGGGCTTCAGCTCCTGGATTGCTGCAACTTTCTCGGGATCGGTGCGGATGCCTTTGTCACTGATCACGTGACCTAAGTATCGGAGTTCCTTCTTGAAAAATTCGCACTTTTCAGGGTTAATTCGAAGGTTGTTCTGCTGTAGTCTCTGCAGTACCTTTCGTAAATTTTGTACATGCTCCTCGAATGTAGAGCCTATGACGATTATATCGTCGAGGTAAGCGAAGGCGTGTGGTTTCATTTCAGGGCCTATGACCTGGTCGAGTACTCTTTGGAACGTTGCTGGCGCCGAATGTAAGCCGAATGGCATGACGCGCCATTGAAATAGGCCACGCTCAGGTACGGTAAAGGCTGTATATGGGCGGCTGCCTTGCTCCATCGCAGGGTTCCTTGGAAAATTTAGTTGCTTGATGGGCCGGCCGTCGGTAATAGTGATTTTATGTTCCGCCACGGTCGTCACTCCACTCATGCTTTCGAATTTTCGAAGTTCCTCGTCTAAAAAGTCAMGTATGCGGGCAGCTTCGTTTCTCTGGTTGGCGGTCGATGAAATCTCGAGTCGATTGACCCTCCTGCACTTAAGCTTACGTCTTCTTTTTCGCTTCATTCTGTGTCTTAGCAGGCATGTGTCTGGGTCACGTTGCTTACAGCTTCTGATGATAGGGTGCGGGAGGCTGTTGATTGATGAGCATCTGACGGTTTCAGCACGACCTGGTGACCTCCGCAGGATACTATAGTTCCCATGGTCCCCAGTGTATCCAATCCGAGTATCACGTATAACACTGCCTTTAGCGATGGCTTTCCGAGTTGAATGTTGGTTTCCACGGCG
This sequence comes from Bactrocera latifrons, assembly GCF_001853355.1. Taxonomy (NCBI): domain Eukaryota; kingdom Metazoa; phylum Arthropoda; class Insecta; order Diptera; family Tephritidae; genus Bactrocera; species Bactrocera latifrons. The sequence goes on from NW_017534801.1 coordinate 19,352, forward strand.
TCAAAAATCTTGCTGGTGGTGCCATCGGCCATCTGTATTTCGATAGCTATGAAACTTTTCTAGGCGCCAGTGTTAATGACGGCTTCCGCCGGTTCTCCGCCAAGCGTGATTAGGTCGTATAGCCGGCCGCGCTCCTGATGTAATGTTTAATTACTGGTCTTTGGCGAAACCCTTGGTCGTTTTCCTGTTGCTAATGACAACACTCTTTCGTTAGCACGTCCTCTCGGCGACACTCCTTGCGAAATAACTTCCTGGGATTACGACATCTCCTAGCATGTTGTCCTTCCTGGCCACATCTCAAGCATATATTTCCCGGCATAAAGGCTCTGCTCGTAGATGGTCGCTGACGGTGCACATCTACCGTAGTGTTATGTTGGGGAAACGCGTGGTGTTGTGGTGGACGTAGTAACGGCTTACTCGCGCTTCTCATCTCGTGGTCACCTATGATGTGTCTCGTCATCTCACGTCTATACGGTTCTACTCCTCGTCGTTGTCCTTCATATATCCCTTCGTACTCTTCTGCCAGTGTGATAAGTTCGGCTAGCGTCTCGAAGCCTCGCCGCCGAATATAGAGTAGATAATCGGTGTGACTGTTTCGAAAAATTCTCTCCAGTCGCTCCTCCGGATTATACCCGGCGTGTCGCATTAAGTTCTGCATAGCCAGAACGTAGTCCTTGTATTTTTCTCGTACGTGTTGTTTACGTTGCCGTATGTTATCTTCAAGGCGTTTGAAGTAACGTGCTGTTAAGAAGAAACGCAGAAAGTCCTTTTTGAAAGTGGTCGAACTCTTCCAATGTTCGTTATTGTTGCGATACCATTGGAGAGCGTTACCCCACAGTAATTCGGGCATGGTTCTCGGAAGGATGTCARCGTTTATCATGTAAACTTCGGAGAGCTCTTCCAATCGCTCGACGAACGCTAATGGATCTCGCCCACCGTCGTATTTCACGGACCACTTCCTCACCTGGTCGATGATAGGATAGGCTCATTGGTGGCGGCTGTAGCCGTGATGATTCCGCGAAAGTGCTCGCGGTCCCTCTGTCTTGCTCTAGTGGGAATGTTGTCTTCTGATCGCCTTCGTCTCGTGAAGCGATCTCACTTGCTTTGTATGCTTTGTATGGAATTTTTTCCTCTATTTCGGGGTCTTCGTGCGACTTCGCTGCCAATATAGTTATGCGCTTACCAATCTCCAGCGTTGTGTCTATGTGGTCAACTCCCAGACTCTGCGCGAAGGAGATTAGTTGCTCTAACCACATGAGATCTGCCATTTCTTTATTAAACGTTTTACTGATGTTATACGATCCACAGGGTCCCTGCTCGGGCGCCAATTGTAACGAAGTTTTTTTTGCTGCCCCTGCTTCTTACAAGTATAAATTGCGGAGGTATAATCGCCGTGTCCAGGGTTCGTTACAATGAATTTGTAAATACTGGGGCTCTTCTGCGAATCGTACTTTATTTTATTTAACTTGTATATTTTAGTTAAAGCTACAAAATTGTCTCCTGTGTTTTACTCTCGTCGCCCGAGGAGAGTGCTGTCAGGGTAACGGTTCCGTGTCGTCCGTTAGGACAATACCGTTTCCCGCTCTGCTGTGCTCCTGGGTGCTAGACTACTTGCTGTTCTGTACCACGACAATCACGCTCGGCTACTTCTACCGGCGCTCGCGTGGGCTTCGCTGACGATATCCTGCGATGTGCGTTGACGCTCCCGTGCTACGGCGACTGCACCCGGCTATCTCTGCCGGCGCTCCTGTATGTTTTGATGACGATATCCTGGCGTATACGTTGACGCTCGCGTGCTACGACGACTACGCCTGGCTATTTCTGCCGGCGCTCGTGTAAGCTTCAATGACGCTGTCCATGTTACACTTGCGTGCTACTCTGATGATATCCTGTTCGACCACCTTTGCCGCGTAAAGATAAAGGATCACGGAAGACTTCAGCGATCGCGATATTCAAGGTTGAGTTGGTCAGAGGATAAACTCACTACCAAGTTCACTCTTAATAGATGGCGTTTACAAGTCAGAGTACCAAGACTAGCTAGAGGATAAGCTCACTGCGTAGTCTGATGCTGAACCTGTAAACGCTGTCACAGTCCCATACTGACTCACTGACCATTGCCTTTATGGGATGTGTGGACTAAATTCTGCATATATATTTAGTTCTCACAGGGTTCGAAATGGTAGTGCTGAAAGTACTACCGACGCATACCAGGGCTGATGGCACCCAAGCTGCAGATGCGGAGGAGAATGCAGAGGGCGGTTCGTCGATCGGCGGCTCCGTCTTCAGCCTCGAACAGAGGCATCAGAGTCTGAAGGATGAGATTCCTCCAGATTAATCTCCGTTATGCAAAGGCGGCCTCCGCCAATCTGCTGCTTCGTCTGGAGCAAGACGAAGCCGATGTGGTCCTGATCCAAGAACCGTGGCGGACTGAGGACGAAGAGCTCATACGCTGCTGGCGGCCAAAGATGCAGGTAGAAACAGAGCCTGTATGCTGGTCAGAAACGAACTAACGGTATTTCTTTTACCTAATTGCAGCAACGCTGACGTGGTCACAGCAAAAATGGAGTGCGACACCGGAAATGTCTGGCAGATCTCCGCTTATATGCCTCACGATGATGAGGTAGAGCCACCTCCCGTTCTGCTAAGGAGGACTTTGGCTGAAGCGTCCCGGAACGGTGCCGATGTTATCATCGGTTCCGACGCCAAGGCGCGACATTCGATCTGGGGGAGCTCGGATATCAACACTAGGCGTGAGTCGCTTTTTGATTTCATTGTTAGCGAAAATCTTCGTATTTGTAGCAGGGGAAACTCTCCAACCTTCGTGACCGCAGGCAGGGACCGGATGGCATTATACCAGCGCAGCTGCAGCAGGCTGTTAAGGTATCATGCGGCTGGTTGGCATTAATCTATGCGAACTGCATCAGATTAGGTTACATCCCAGGGGCCTGGAGACGAGTCAAAGTTACGTTTATCCCGAAAGCTGGCAGGGGGTCCCATGTTACAGCAAAGGATTTCAGGCCCATCAGTCTCTCCTCTTTTTTACTAAAAACTCTGGAAAGACTGCTGGACTGGTATCTAAGAAGACGCATTCCGGGAGACTATCTATCAGGAGCGCAACATGCGTATCGTAAAGGAAGGTCAGTGGACACTGCCCTGTACAATATCGTGTCGTGGCTTGAGGAAGCAATTGAGGCTAAGGACTTCGCTGTTGGGACCTTCCTTGATATTGAGGGAGCTTTCAACAATGTCCTGCCGAAGGCAGTCGTAACTGCTCTAGACGGCCTTGGAGTTGAATCGAACCTCAAGCACATGATTTTCAGTCTTCTGTGCGACAGGGTGGTCGAAGCAGAGTGGGGCAGCGCAAGCGCGCGGCGGAACGTGAGCAGGGGAACCCCTCCGCGGGGGTTCTTTCTGCTATTTTATGGATACTAGTCGTTAACGACATCCTCAAAAAGCTTGAGGATCTTGGCTGCCAGGTGATCGCCTATGCAGACGATGTAGCACTTCTGGTGAAAGCAAAGTTTCTTAGCACTGTGTATGAGTTGACGCAGGGATATCTCAGCGTGTTAACAAAATGGGCGGTCGGAAGTGGACTCGCCATCAACCCAAATAAAACAGAAATGGTTTTATTTAGTAGAAGATACAAGATCCCTGTGGCACCTTTGCCGCAAATGGGAGGTCTTCGCCTGCAACCGGCGGATACTGTGAAGTATCTAGGGCTCATCCTGGATAAGAAGCTTTCATGGAAGCCGAATATCGAGAAAGGAGCAGGAAGGCATCGATTGCCCTATACTGCTGCAGAGGAGCTATTGGTAAGAGGTGGGGCCTCTCGCCGAAAGTGGTCCTCTGGCTCTATAACACCATAGTCAAGCCCATAATGTTCTACGGAGTCTCCATGTGGGGGAGAGCTTTGCAGAAGACCACACTTGCTAAGAAACTTGACAGCGTTCAGCGGGTCGCGCTCATCAGCATGTGTGGTTCATTAAGGACAAGGACGACCCCAACCATTGCACTCAATGCAATTCTAAACATAACGTCGGTGGACATTGCCGGAAGGTGTATGGCTGCGAAAGTGGCTATCAGACTCAGGGAATCTGGGTTCCTAGCGGAGCGTACATCGGAACAACGTCCAGTATGTTTAACGTGGGTACCTGCTGACGACAGCCTTACTCCACGGCACTCAAAAGTACAGCGGATCAAATCAATGCGTTGATCAGCGCCCTGAGAATGCCAAGCATTTTCAGTCCCAATTGACAGTGTGGAATGGACACACTAACCACCTTGGTCGGRTTCGAGGCCCATCTAAAACCTCTGCCGTGCTTTGGGTCCGGCACCCGGTTGCAATGCAACTCCACATTCAACTGACAAAGTCAGTTCTTCCCGCATTTGGGTATTAACCACAACCACCACGATACTCCCCGAGGGGCCAGTCCGCATGAGCAGGTTGGAGTTACCTCCAAGGGCTCCTGCTCCCCGTGGTACCAGAATTAAGTCTCCGGTCAGACCTCGTAGCCGAAACTACTACCAGTTGAGCTTCCATACTGCCCTGGACTGGTGGCCAGGGGTTGGACCCCATGCATACATCACATACACACACCAATCATACAAATCTAACCCTAATTTCCAACTAACCGTCTTCGCCGCTTAAATAGTTCACGCGCAAACAACCCTAACTGTTCGGTATTCCGACTAGCGGAGATCACACCACTAACATCTAATCGTCCATSAGTCAAGCTAATCCCCATACCACCCAGATCCCTAATGTCCGAGTACATCGGGCACTCCGCAATTAAATGCGACCAATTTTCCRACCCCGCCCCACAAAAACACCCCGACGTATCTGATAGGTGCCTCTGATGCAAAAATGCATTCAGAGGCCCATGCCCCGTAAAGAGGAAACCCAGACTCAGACAAAATCTGAAGTATGGGTTATCCTCAACGAACCTAACGTCCTACTCGTACGTCACTCGGCCGTTAGGACTATTGTCCCAACGTTGTTGCCACCTACGCCTAACCCTATCATCTAGGAGCCACTTGCTYCCTAGATATCCCTCCCTCTCCACATCATCGTCGGAAATCCAATCGTTCAGCAGCATTGACACACTCAAACCCCTTCTTAACCTGAATGCAACAGCACGCTGTATGATAATCAGGTCAAGAGGGGGTGCACCTAGTAAAACATGCATCGCATCCGTTGAGACGGTGTGACATACACTGGTCGGCATATATATTTTGACATGGCGATGCCTCAGTTTCGGTTTGAAATTTTATTTATTTTAAAGAGAAAAGTATTTATGGATTGTACATAGTTCATTTAGTTACAATATATTAAATTATAAATATAACAATTTTTCATGTTTAACAATGATTTAGATTTTTTATTTAATTAAAACTAAAAACAAAGTGCTTTCATGGGCGGCATAAGTATTTTGACAAAATTTTTTTTTTATCTTAATTCACTATTTTGTTTTATAAATCTATTTTAAACTGGAAATTAATAAAAAAAAAATATAACCTCCTTTGGTGTCTATGACCTTTTGGAGGCGATTCGGGACGGAATCGACCAAGGTTTGGAGGTATTTCAAAGGAATCTCTTTCCAATKCATTGTGACCTCAGTGATGGTTTCTGGTTTTGTCCTGGTCAGATCAGTGCTTCTATTTCGCTTTATTAGCGACCACACATTTTCAATAATGTTTAAGTCAGGACTTTGTGGTGGCCAATCGAGGGTTTCCACCCCAACATCTCTTAAAAACCTAGTAATTAATCTCGCCTTATGGCATGGAGCATTGTCCTGTTGGAGAATAAATT
>NW_017534801.1:26300-29822 GCF_001853355.1 Bactrocera latifrons
CCATATGTGGCACAGGCCACAAACAAGCCACGATATATTGTGCGGACAGCACGACGTCCCAGACCCCAATCGCTCCTCAAAATGCGGCGTATTTTGGCTACAGTTGCCTGCAGTCGCTCCATCACATACGCCAAGTGTGGAGTAAAACACATCCTTTCACTCATAGTCAACCCCAGATATTTGACTTGCTTCACATATCTGATGCTGACCCCATTCACACGGACAAGCGGTGGACGAACCGGTGACAATCTGCCCTTAAGCAGCATTGTCACCGTTTTGTCCATCGATATGTCCACCCCCACACCTACACCCTAAGTATTCACGATCTCTAAGAGATCTCCTCCCGCCCGCTCTAACTCAGACCGCGAGCGACCTTCGACCATAAGAATAAGGTCGTCCGCATACGTACAACACTTACAGAGTGGCTCGAGCTGCCCAAGCAGAGTGTCCATCATAAGGTTCCAAATATATGGACCGCAGATGGAACCCTGCGGGCAGCCACGAACCACTCCAATCTCCACACTTCCATTCATGCCGACAAGAGAGGCCTTTCTGTCCGAAAAATAACTCCGCCAAAGATTAATTTCCGGACAGCCAAGCTCCTCCAGCCGTTGTACTACTCGATCCCAGCTTAGGTAGTCAAACGGCCCCTTGAAGTCAACAAATATGCCAAGGACATACTTGTTGAAATTCTCCCTAACGACATCCTGAACATAAAACCAAGCATCCTCTATACTGCGTCCTTTCCGGAACCCAAACTGCCTATCCGACGACATATCCCACGAGTCGCTATCGGTAGAATGGAAAGGGTCGGTGCTCCTGTGTCCTCCTGTGTTCTACTGCTGGACAGCTGGGCCAGCAGGGATACCTGCGCGGTCGCAAAAGCCTTTTGGCCCAATATAGATCGCAGGAGATCTAATGATCTCTTTGCCCTCAGTAAAGCCGGCCTCTCGTTAGTGACGGGGCTCTTGACGGGCCACTGCCCTATTGTCATAAGACTGGGAATTATACCGGACGCCGCATGTAGATGCTGCTTGGAAGAGGATGCGGTAGAAACTAGCCAGCACTTCCTTCTTGACTGCCCCGCTTTTGGGAGATCAAGACTTAGGCACTTGGGTGCGCATACCTACAGACATCCCACCGAACTGGCGGGCGTAGAAATTAAGCTCCTTTGCAAGTTTGTATTGGCTACTAAGTGTTTTGCCGATTCTTAAGTCCGAACGCGGGAGTTCTATTTTCAATCGCTACACAAAGGACTACATCTAGTCTACGTGCGATCTATGATCAGCCATCTGACCTAACCTAACCTAACCTTACCTAGTGGGTAGGAGGTTCTTCAAGAATATACCCATGATAATAATAAAATATCGGTTATAAGATTATTTATTTATATTATTAAATTAATTTCATTTTTGCAGATGACGGGGACAATTATATTTTTACAATAACAAAAGCACAATACAAAAAATAAGCGATCATACAGTATTAATAAGAAATACCAATGACGATGAAATGAAACAGAATTTCACTTAATAATAATTATATAATTAACGTTGCTAATTGTAAAATAGAAACTTTGCAACAATTATATATATAGTTTAAGAATGAAAGAATATAATCAATAAAGAACCGGACGACAAACCTCTCAGTACGGTGAATCGAGGTATTTTCAATACGCTTTTATTAGCTTCACTTGTATGTATGTACGTTTGTTTGTTTGTAACTTTTTTTTAAGTGGTACTGAAACCTAGAATATTTGAGCGACACTTTAGGAAGGGGATGTTAAGTTTAAGTACCTCACCGAAAAGATGGGATTAAAAGTATGCAATATCTATATCAAAATAGTTTTGAAGACATTTTAATAGCATATGTATATGTGATCTGGTCTACGAAAAGGAACATTTAAAAAAGTAACACTGAAGAAGTGACGTTTACTCTAATAACGCGCAGCTGCTGTTGTCTTGTTTTCATTCGTCTCTCTTTCCGGATGTTCTGTTATCACATTTGTCTAAGTGTTTCTGTAGATTATCGTCTTCACACTTCGCATGAAATGAAACATGAGTGTTGATGAGGAGTTCAGTGCCGTATACGGACAATATTTCCATGAAAAGGATGATGAAAACAATGAAGAGAGCGATTATGATGAAGACGAAGTATGTGTATCTCAGGCAGAAGATGATACCGAACAAACTTTTGTTAAGATTGACCTGTCTGTTGTTGAAGTAAAGGAGGAGCTGGTAACAAAATTTCTGTCAACAGATTGTTGTAATAATAAATGTCATACACTGATACCACGGGAAATGATCGACAGTACGCGGAACAATTGTTTAGAGATGTCGAAAAATGAACTTTATTTAGTGGACAGAGACAGGATACAGAAGTTATGAGGCATAAAACTACATTTGCCTTCTACAGAGTACCTGTTTGTCGTTCGTTTTTCCTGTTTGTACATGCGTGTGGGAAGAAGCGTTTCGAAAATTTAGTACGTCATTTTGCCGCAAGGGTGTAACAGTGCGCCAACACGGACTGGCAAATAAACCGAGTACACATCTAAAGTCATTTAAACCGGCTGACATCGAAAAGCTGTTAAATTCATCGAGTCTATAGCCGATTTAATGACTCTTCCACTGCCGGACGACTCCCAAAATTTAAGGATTTACGGATAATGAAACTGCCATCTAGCGAGACGAAGTCCTCAATTTATCGACAATACATTTCTTCACTCAGTGATGACGAATTGAAGATGAGCTCATTATTTGCTCATTTTATAGTTGTATCAAACGTTGAGATTAAATTCAGTATTTTTTCTTTTAATAGGAAACGTAATATCGATTGTCCAAGCCAAAGGTGTTACCGACATTGAACGCGAACAGAAGCTTAATCAATTTCTTGATCACCTCCACCGAGCCCGAAATCAACGAGAATATTATCAAAGTTAATGTAGAAATACTGACCCTACAGCAGTCGTTCTGTCATTTGATTTTGCCCAAACCGTTCACTACCCTGTCAGTCCACAACAACCTGGTACAGCATACTTCAAAGCAACCAAGAGGTGTGGAGTCTTCGGAATTACAGACGAAAAACAAAAAGTTCAGGTTAGAATTTCAAACTGAATCATAGGAACTCAAATTGCTCGCCTTTACAGGATCTTACTTATATTTTTTTTACAGTACAATTACATGCTAGACGAAAAAGATGACGTTGGTAAAGGAGCGAACTGTGTTGTGAGCATCCTGCATTATCACCTGGAAACCTACTATAAAGGCATTGAAACACTCGTTATTTTCTTTGACAATTGTGTTGTGCAGAATAAGAATAACACCGTGATATCATATCTGCAATGGCGTATTCACACTAATTTCGCGCCTGATCGCTACTTCGGTATTTTCAAAAGTAAGTATGCTGTCAGTAACATCGACACGTATGCAGATTTACTGCAGTGTGTCGAGGCATCATCACCTGGGGGTTATAATAAAGCTGTATCGCCTGAAAAAGTCATCTGGTATGAATTGGACAGCTATT
>NW_017534802.1:0-1333 GCF_001853355.1 Bactrocera latifrons
AGAGAAATAACTACGTGTACACACGAAGAATGGTAGTCGGTGACTGTTGCTTTTTATATTGTTAAGTTGCATTTACAAAATTTCTGTTTTTTCCTGTAGGCCAGCATGTTCTATATTTTTGTGAATTTTGTCGATTATGCCTAATATTTTCTCTATATTTATTATACGTAGTATTGTGTCGTAGGTGTCCGCAAGTTGGACGTCTTCGATCCATACATCCATGTATCCAAGATTAGTTTCAATTTTTTCTATTGTGAGAAGAGGTTGGATCGGTGTCAATGCCAGTAGTATCATCAAAGAGGTTAGAATTGATTTCACCTGAAAATTTCTTTTTTTTTTAATATTGGAAGAGTGCATGTTTTGTCAATTTAGTTTGCGATATCTTGGTTCGTACTTATGCCTAAGAGCCTTATAGTTCTTCAAATACCTTTCCTGTTCCGTAATTTGAAAACTTTTGCGCTGTTCGTTCAATTTTTCAATTGTATGTTTTTTATTATCCTCTAGAGTTTTGTATATTTTAGCTTTATCTGTTCTACCTTCAATTACATTTATAGGTTTTGCTTTTTTCATGGAGTGGACTGAGATAAAGACTAATTTTTTCCCCGATTGTAAGGTTGTTTGTATCTTCTAAGGCTAGTGCCATTGCATATTTTCAAAATTTATAAATAACAGTGATATTTGGTTAATATCCATCGGTTAGCTTGTATTTTTCCTTAATAGGTTTTCGGTCGTATTTCGCTTTATTGCATATTTCGCAGTTACTTATATATTTTTGTGTTAACTTCTTTAGATCCTTGTAGTAAATTAAGGTTTTCAGTCCTTCATAATTCCCGTTAATTCCTTCATGTCCAGTTTAGTTTTTATGATATTTCGCTATGTACACTGAAAATAATGGACAGACTAGAATTAAGGAAAGTGCGCATGGCTTAAAAAGCTCAAAATATACTTAAACATAGTAAAATTTACTCAAAGTATGTAAAGTTCCTTTAATTTGAGTAAGTCGTACCCTTCAATTTTAGGACGATCGTACTTAAAATAAGAAAATCGGTGTCTTATTTTAAGTTTATGACATTTTCCTATATTTTAGTAAAMTTGTACTGAAAACAAGTAATTTTTAGACTTTATAACTGAAATAAGTGCACTTTTACTTGGTTTAAGGATAATATTTACTTAAACTTTCAACAAGTAAAAATTTATTCAATTTAAGGATGACTCAACCTTATGCGAACCGACTATTTACTTAACTCAAGCTTTGATATAAGGTCATGCTTCCTTATTTTAAGTTCAAGCATGCATGGATTGTATATCTTTGCTCTAATGCAAGCAGACATGA
>NW_017534802.1:1928-9380 GCF_001853355.1 Bactrocera latifrons
AAGACTCGCAAACTTTCATGTTCCTCAATCACGGAATACTTAATTTATAACAAAATTAAGCCAACCAAATTTTAATAAATTTGAGAGCCATTTTCAGTCCTATTTAACAGGAGGATAATTGCAAAACTTTTATATATTTAATTTAAAAGATATTATTTTCCCTATTATTAAGTATTATAATGTAAATAATAATAAGTATTTAAAACCTAAGTTTAATTTTTAAGAACAATGGAATGAAATAAATGAAAAAAAATAAGTGTTTGCATTTTTATTTAAGGCAATTCCATTAGTATTAAAAGTAAAGACAGGGAGATTTAATTCTAGAGTCAAATACCTTTTAATCTAAGGAAGTGGTTTTCATTTGATGGCYTTATATTAAGAACGTCTTTACTTTAAAATAAAGACAACAATGTTCTTAGTTTAATAAAATTTCCTTTAATTTAAAGCAATATTTCCTCTTTTTAAGGAAACCATATGTACTTAAAAGTAGAATCGTGTTTCCTTAACTTAATTAAGAGATGTCTTTAGTGCTATTTCATTCCCATTTTTCCCTTAAAACAAGTAAATTTTCCATAGTTTTAGGACACATTTGTTTCAGTGTATCTATAAGCTTCATCTTCATTCTGCATGTCTTTTGCTTGGTGCGTACATTTATAAAATTGTATTGTTCAGTTAAATAAGTCAATTAATTTTTGCTGAACTTTATTGTATTCGTGGTCCGGTAGTTCCGAATATATTCCTACTTTGCCGTTTCTTAAGAATCGTCTGAATATGTCGGGCATCTAATCCGTATTTATATCTTCTTCGCTAATAAAAATTTTATGTTTTCCATTTACAAATTGTGTCTCTTAATTTTTCCAATGAGTAAGGATTATCTGTGTTGGGAATCTGTCGACGGCAGTTTCCTAGATACAAAAATGGTCACGCAATTCCTCTTCTTGAGAATGAATTTTTGCCATGGTACTCATATTCTCATTTTCCTGTATAATATTAATTTCACCTGCCTCTGCATTTATTCTGCTCATAAAGCCAGCGGCAGTGTTGTCCTTTCCCTTGACATAACTTATGTTAATATTCTCTTAATTTGAGGAGCCACCTCTCTAATCTAGGATACATATCTTTTCCTTTATTTTTGCAATATAGCCACTTAAGCGGCTGATGGTCYGTCATGAGGTCGAATTGTCTCCCGTAGATATACGGTCTGAAATAGTTGACCGCCCAGACTATGGCTAGCAGCTCTTTTTCTGTCGCTGAGTATTTTCTTTCGTGGTCGTTTAGTGATCTGCTTGCATAGCTTATGAGGTGTCGTTCTTGTGTCAAAASAGCTCCAATTGCAAAATCACTGTATCTTTTATTATGGAGAATTTGAGCTTGGAATCCGGGTACTTGCGTACCGGTGGGTTCGTCAGAAGTGCTTTCAATTTCTCGAATGAATTTGTATATTGGGGGTCACGAACCCAAGCCTTTAGCCACTTTGGCATAATTCCTTATAAATTTTCCGTAATAGCCGGTCATGCCCAAAAACGATTTTATTTGTTTAATGTATAGTATTATTAGTATTGAGCTCTTCGTAGTTTCTCTAAAATACTATCTGTATGTGGTATCGGGAATTTGTCATTAACAGTGATTTCATTAAGGCTTCTGTAATCGACGACTAGCCTCCATTTTCTTTTGCCAGAATTGTCTATTTTCTTCGGTACTATCCAAATGGGTGAGTTATATGAATTACTTTCCTGTATCATTCCCTGTTCTAGCATATCATCATGTTCTTAATTTGTTTCTGTATTTACTTCTCATGTATTTGGGGATAGCGATATATTTTTACGTAAGATGGTCTGTCCGTTGTTGTAATTACTTCGTGTTTAATTTCATGTGTATGCGTTAGCATCTGTCCTTAGGTAAAGAATARTTTATTTTTTTTTCCACCAACATTTTTAGTTTATTTACTTCCTCGTCAGTCTTATTTTCATGATATAATTTGTTTACGATTTCCACAATAGAGTTTTCCTCTGGGTAGCTTTCAATATTGTGGATTTGCTCATAGTTGAAGAAGCATTTATTTATAAAATGTGTTTCACTTTATTAATTTCTATAAAACTTTCTCCTAAGTTAATGATTGCTTCCATTGGTTTCAGGATATTTTGTCCTATTATGGCGTCAAAATTTCTGTCATTAAAACTTGTTACCTTCCAAGCAATATAACTGTTTTCGTTGAATTCTTTTAGTAGTGGTGTCATAAGTTCGTGGGTTATAACGGTTTTTTCGGACAGGGTATTAAAGAAGAGTTTTTTTTTTAATTTACTACGTTTATAATGAGAGAAAATGTTTTTGTCAACCAACGAGGTGATAGATCCGGTATCTACTAGACATTTTATTTTTTTGTAACCAATGGTTCGACTGTCGGTAAATCTGACTGTGACCCTGCAATGGAAAATTTGATTCTTGGATATGATCAACTTCCATAGGTTGTACTTGATTACTTGGTTACTGTAGCGTCCCGGCTGGTCTTGCCCTGAGTTTCTGTTTGGCCTAATGCTATTATTGGAATTGAACCATTGCCTATCGTTTTGTCTTGTTACGCCTGGTKCAAAGATATTAGCAAAATTTCTGATCCTCGACGTATTGGTGAATCTATTAATATTGGGTGTTGCATCAAGCGACCTTATACGTCTAAAAATAATGGTTTAAAAAGAAATTTGTAAAATTAATTGAAGAATCTATGATTATTATTAAATGTTGTTTTTTATATCTTACCATTTTTATATTAACAAAAAAGAAAACATCTGCTACCTATGTATTTGAATAATCTATTACCTTGAACTTAAGATTGCTGAAATTAAATAGAACTACATACTTACCTCTCTTTTGTATACATACTTACCTCTAGTCTAAGCCGTTAGGTTAAGATTTAGGCTAACTAATGAACTGTTGAAATAAAGAATGCCATTGTATTAAAGACTATACCCGCGAACGGACGTTTTTTCTTTTGGAACTGGAATMTTTTTAAAATCGAGATTAGCACAGGCAATTAGCTTTTAGTTGCGCATACTAGTGAGTCCAACGTGCCTAACTTTAATCTTAAAAAAGCTTAAGATTTTTTCATGGCGCCCGAGCAGGGTCTCAGTGCGTGGCTGTAAAAGTGTATTTAATTTTCGAAAAGAATTTCAAAGTAATACTTAGCGTATTAACTTAATTTCGAACGCGTGAGCAATTGCCTGTGAGTTTTTCATTTCTTCCGGTTTCGGTCAAGTGCAAGCGACTAAAGTGACAAATACTTGTACTATACAACTCGTATATATACAATTAATTGAAAAAATAAAAATAAATTTACATTAAAAAATAGCAGTGGCTCGTGAAAAATATATTACTTGTATTTACGTATAAAATAATTGCGAAGTGTATACATGCGACATACACTGAAGTGGTAAAATCAAACATAAAGAAAATAAAATACAAGTTAACCTAAATTAAAAGTAAAAAAAAATTGAAGGAAAGTTTGTGAAGTGTGTGGTGAAAAAATAATACATATGTACATAACATACGTTCGGCAAAATTCACCAACCTAATAGTGCGCAAACACAAAGAAAAGAAACAAAAACCAAAAGGTGGATAATTAGGCATATTTCACAAATACAGTGGAGTGGCGAAATATAAGCAGTATCAAATAAACGTGGTTTAGTTAGTGCGGTACAGCAAATTTATTAAAAACTACCGCCAAAAAAAAAAAGGAGTGTCGCGAGTGCCGCTAAAAAGTGCCGGAAAAGAGGTACAAACCCGTTAAAAAAAAAACCCCCGTAAACCAAAAACCGACAGCTTCGGCCGTTAAACAGCTATTTTGGGGTAACATCACGTCGATACCGAACGGGCTTGCGTCAACACCATCGTCCCACTGCTGCTGCGTCATCGCCGATTCTCGCCGCTGCCAAGTCAACGTTAACACCGGCCGCTGCTAACGTCAGCACTGTCGCTGCTAACGTCGACGCCAGATCCTCTGCTTCGTGGGAATGAGCTGCAATTATATTCTCTGCAAAAGGGAAGTGAACACAGGCAAACCGCCTATGCATTCACAACAGGTAACGAGTGCGAATCACTGAAAGTAGTGCGAGTAAAGAAAAATACGAAAAGTAAAAAAAAAAGAACAAGTACATACTTTCAGGTTTTGGCTCTTCCTCCTTTCACAATTTTTCACATAAGTACATATTTATATTATTGCATATTATATCTTAATATTCACATACGTATATAGACATACTTATGCATTTATGTATCTATGCATCTAAGTGAAAGAGGGATTGTGGGATTTGCGGTAGCATCGTTAATTAAACATTMAGGTGCGACATTTTATATATTGCAGACAAAACAAAAATTTTAAACGAAATAAAGTTTTACAATCGGTTCTTTGGAAAATTTCCTCGTTAAAAAAAAAACATTTTTCAAGAACGTTCAATTGTGCTATTGCTCATTTTACATACTTCATAGGTTCGGCTTTCGTATACTTGGGAATCGATATTATTTTTTCTGGTTTTCGTAACCGATTCCAAATATATTTGTTGCCATCCTTTATTGCTATTGGTCTGGCTTTCGTATATTTGGGAATCGATATACATATATTTTTCGTTTTCGTTATCAATTCTCAATATATCTGTTGCAAACCTGTATAGTTTTTTTTCGGAAATTTAATTTAACAAGCAAAAATGAGCAAGCCAAAGCCAACTATCGCCAACCTCTCTCCRWGTAAGGAGTTGATCGACTTAAAGTCATTAAAGCGTCAAAGGACGGTGGCGAAAAGTAGCATTCTGCGAATAAAAACGGGTCTTCTAGAAAAGACGATGTCATTAGATCCAATCGAATTGGAATGTCGTCTTGATATACTAAACTCAGATAGTGAGAAATTGATGAAATGTCAATCTAAAATTGAAGAGATTGATGAAGATGACATGACCCGAGTGGAGTTAGAGGACATAGTTGTAGAAACAAAATCTATAATTAAACCAATTTTGGCCAAAAATAGAACATCTATTGCTGAAACATCATTCGTAACGTCTCACAGGTCAAGGCTCCCAAAAATGAATTTGCCGAAATTCAAGGGAGAATATTCGGAATTTAAAAGTTTCATGAGTTTGTTTGTGAGTTTGGTTCACAATGATCCAAACATCCCAGATATTAAAAAATTTAACCATCTGGTTAATTGTCTATCTGGAGAGGCTCTGGGCACGGTAAAAGCGTTTCAAATGTCCGATGAAAACTATCCGAAGGCGTTGGCAAGTCTCAGAAAGGTTTACGACAATAAATGTTTAATTTTTTTTTTWATACGATTTCAAAACTGTTTGAGCTGCCAACTATCCCTAAGCCATCAGCCCCTTCAATGCGCGCAATGATTGATGAAGTGTCGGCTGCATATGACTTATTGCTATCGCTGGGCGATGATAAACAAATCACAAATGCGATAATTATTCACATARTCATGACAAAAGTTGACTCTGCCACCCGATCAAAGTGGGAAGAACAGCTGGATTACGACAAGCTACCATTGTGGAAGGATTGTGAAGCTACCTTAAACAGACGGTACCACCACCTATCAGCTGAAGGCGCATCATCTTCGAGGACGAGACCCATAGCAGCAGCCAGCGCAAACCACGTGAAACAGTCTCGTATGAATGGAACGAAGTCCGCTTTAGTTGCAGCGAATACAAAGCAGCCGACATGCCAGCAGTGTAAATCGAAGGACCACTATTTAACAGCTTGCCCCAGTTTTAAAACTTTATCTGTTCACCAGAGATTTGAGTTTGTCAAATCGGTGCCCTTATGCATGAATTGTTTGCGTAAGGGACAACGGTATCCAAATGCAGAGCGGATCGATGTCGCGTGTGTAATCGGTCCCACCACACATTGCTGCCCCAGTATCCTGTATCCTTCGCTGCTGATCCTCATCCGCAACCWACAACAACTACACACGCAATGCATACAATAAGTGTGCCTGATCGGGTGATGTTGGCAACAGCAGTTATTCTGGTGAGATCAAGCTGTGGAGAGTACCTGCCCGCAAGAGCCTTGCTGGACTCAGGAAGTCAAGTCAACTTTATGATGGAGGATTTGGCCCAAAAACTGCGGATTCGACGCCAAAACATGACATTAAATATTATATGGATTGGAAATTCAAGTACAAAAGTCGGGGCCAAATTAAGCGCATTTGTTAGGTCGCGCGTAAATAATTATGAACTTTCGGCAGAATTCTGGATTACGCGATGTATTTCGGCTAAGCATCCAGACCATACCATTAATATTAATGGTTGGAAAATTCCGCACAATATTAAATTGGCGGATCCAGAATTCCAACAATCTCAAAAAATCGATATGTTATTAGGGGCAGAAACCTTTTCTGATTTGTTAGCGGTTGGTCAAATTAAAAGTAGCCCTAATCAACCAACGCTACAGAAAACTCTTTTGGGATGGATTGTTTCTGGCAAATATGTCAGCAGTCTCAGTCCTCCTCCCGAAGTAAATAGCACATTATGCCAAACTGAAGAAGACTTAACGTCAATAAAATCAGTACTTCAAAAATTTTGGGCTCTGGAGGAACTTCCTTCAGAAACAATTGGCAAAAAATTCACACCTGAACRAAATGAGTGTAAACAATTTTTCGTCAATACRACTGAAGTATTACCTTCAGGAAGGCTTCAAGTCAGAATGCCCTTTAAGGCTGACCGTAAGTTACTCGGTCACTCCTATGAAATCACAGTTCGGCGATTTCTGGCCCTGGAGAGGAAAACATTGAAAGATCCAGAACTTCGTAAAATGTATCTGTACTTCATGAATGAGTATAAAGCGCTGGGTCACATGAGCGCAACAAATAACAAGATCCCAAGTGAACCACACTATTTCATTCCGCATCAGTGTGTTTTGAGGCCCGAAAGCACGACAACAAAATTATAAGTTGTCTTTGATGCGTCGAGTCGTACTTYTTCTCAAATTTCATTAAATGAACTTTTGATGGTAGGCCCAATCATCCAAGAAGAATTGTACTCAACTCTTCTTCGTTTTCGTTTACATAAGTACGCTTTAACGGCAGACATTACTAAAATGTACCGCCAAATAATCATACATGAAGAAGACAGAAACTGTCAGCTCATTGTGTGGAGAGAGCATCCCTCAGAGCAAATTCAGATTTTTCGACTTAACACCGTCACTTACGGCACTCGATGTTTACAAATGCTCAGCGATGCTAATACAACTAAATACCCACCCGGTTCATTGGCCATTAAAAGAGACTTTTATGTTGATGACTTATTGACAGGATCTGAAAATTTTTAGTCTCTAGATCTTATAAGAAGTGAAGTAATTAAAATATTAAACTCGGCCGGATTCACCTTAACGAAGTGGTTTTCGAACCACCCTAAATTTTTCGACCCTAATTTTACTGAAAAATCATTAAGCTTCAATGCCAAAAACTCA
>NW_017534802.1:11400-17188 GCF_001853355.1 Bactrocera latifrons
TCTAGTCTAAGCCGTTAGGTTAAGATTTAGGCTAACTAATGAACTGTTGAAATAAAGAATGCCATTGTATTAAAGACTATACCCGCGAACGGACGCTTTTTCTTTTGGAACCGGAATCTTTTTAACATCGAGATTAGCACAGGCAATTAGCTTTTAGTTGCGCATACTAGTGAGTCCAACGTGTTTAACTTTAATCTTAAAAAAGCTTAAGATTTTTTCATGGGGTATTCTATTGGTATTAAGATTGTCTCTCATGTCATTATTATTATTATTGTTAATGCAATTATTCTTATTATAATTATTATTGTAAAAATAATTTCTTGTACGGTTGTTGTATAGTTTATTAAGCATATTTCTTCTAGGGTGTAGTAAGCTAATCTAAGCGAACTTATATTTCTCGCATAAACAATTGAAGATAAGTGTGGCGATATGTTGCTCAAAAATGTTTTTAGAATAAGATACTTCTTAATGTTTAGGAAGAACTCGTTTGATTTATCTAGTATGTTTCTTAAATTATAATAATATTGCCTTACGTTATAGTTCTTCATCGATATTGCTCGATGAAGGAGTTTGTATTATGTTTCGCGAACTCCAAAGATTTGATCAGTTCCAGTTTAATTTCATTCCACGTTGCCGCCTCGCTCAAAGTCTGGATAACCCGGAGTGCTCCCCCCTGTTTTTCGGTTTTGATGTGCCTCCAGAATATATTGTTGTATTGCTGAGTTGTCGCTGAAGAGTGGAAGTATCAAATCGACCTCCCGTAGGAATGATGTTAAGTCATTCTCTCCATTTCCGAAGTATGGTCGGATTCTCGCTGATTCTTTGATTAGCTCCGTGACCGGGAGTTGTTGTTGTTCTTGGTTGTTCATTTCTTCGAATATTTTAAATTCATTTGTTACTGAGTTTTCTTTTTTATTTCTTTTTCACTTARTGTCTTAAATTGACTTGTAAAAGGGTTTGTTTTTATTTATTTATTTTTGCACTTAATATTCTTTAGAATATTTTTCGATAAGCGTTAGAACTGTGGATCTGTACAAATATTTGGACTTGTACGCCGTTCGACTGCGCCAGAAATGAGAAATGTGATTAAAACAACTGTTCACTTCAGTGTCCAAATTACTTCTAAACTTTTATTGAATAAAACTGAAATTTCTTAGTCTAGTTGGCATTTCCTAATGTAGAGCATTATTGAAATTTTCGTAGGAAAGAGATATGCGAAAATATGAGATTTATTAATTATTGTGTTACTAGTGTTTAAATATGCTTTGGTTACATTTATGCAATGTGGAAGTTGGGTGACGGCTTGCAACGACGGCGACGTAACCTGGATTCGGTAGAGGGCATTCCTAGCTAACGGACGCGTGTCTGGTTAGTTGTCTCCGAGAACCTGGAGAGTCAATACAAACGCTCGACAGGTTTCTGTGAGTGGTGCAAGCCGAAAATGCAACGTTCGTTAGAGCAGAGGTACGTGATTATCCTTTCCTGATTCTGTGTGAAATTCGGTAAATCTACGACAGGGACATTTATATGATCAAGCAGGCTTACCCAAATGTTGCTTTAGCAAGAAGTGGTGTTTTTCGGAGGCACCAGGCCTTTTTGGAGGGTATAGGAGAGGTCGCTAATGAAGACCAGCTTCGCCAAACACCGCCAATGTGACTCGTGTTCACAAAGGTTTGAACTCAAATCGTCCACTAAGTATTTGTTTAATTGCCAAATTTAACAATTTATCAAAATCTGTGGTTCTGAGAGGAAGTGTGCCAAGAAAATTTGAACATGAGTGTTTCTGTTTCCTTGTTTGAAAGGGTCGATGAAAGGCAAACATTTTGAGACGACAGGGGGGTCCAAGCAGCGTGTACCTTAATTCTCAAGACTTATGCCTTCCGTGACGCCTTCAATGATTAGAAATCGCGCTGGCAGCATCGACGCAAAAGGAGCTTATTTTGAAAATTTTTAAAGAATTGTAACGATTGATTCAATAAATATTTTAAATCGACTGAGTTCTATTACTTTCCGAACAAACCCTGTACATACATAAGTATATACACAGCCACGCAAAGCTTGATATTATACTTTTTTAATTTTTTCCGGATTTTTCGTTCGTTCAGCATTTTCTTCAAATGCGGCCGATTTTATTGTTTTATTAAAATATCGCGACCGAACTTCTTGTTCCAATTAAAAAAAAAAATATAAAATAAGACACTAATTAAAAAAATTGTGTAAATGATATAAAATTAAATTAAAAAAATAAAAAATATTATATTTTGATCGCATGTCAGTCTCTTACATTTTGATCTCATTTCGTAACTCGTATTAACTTTCAAATGATTTTGTCTATAGCTGAATGTATTTTGTTTTTAATTCTTAAAATTTTTAATCAATAACATGACATTAACTTATTTATAAATAAAATAAAAAATAAATAAAATTTTATACCGCAACTAGTACCGCTATAAAGTGTTAAATTCAAACCCAATTTTGCGTGGCCACGAGTGTATAAATAAATATTAAATGCGGGTCCACTCCCACTTTTTAACATTTTCAATCCGCAGATTTTCGGTAAAGCGTCAACTATAAACTCTGGGATCCATACATAATGATAAATACAGCCGGATGTCTTAATAGTTTTCATCTCCGGCTTAAGGAAACCCTTATTATGTGACATATTTGTCGCTTTGCGGCCGACATCCCATTTCCCAGGAATGTTAAGAATATGTACATTAATTTAAAAAAATTAAGCAATTTATGCATATAAGGGCCCCCGCTATTCAAATAGTAGGCAGAATAGACATGAAGAACTTTATTATTTTATCTAAAATCAAAAAGTAATTAAGTAAATAGAGAACATAACGGCGATAAGCACAAAAGGGTCGAACCAAGCTTGACCAATCCTTTGCAAAATTAAACTCTAGCTATATAACAGTGACGCAAAGCACGAAGAGAACGTTAATATATTGCAACAGGAGTATCAGCAGAAACGCCTAACAAAATTCGGACGCTTAGAAAGTAGTTGATTGAACTGGAGAAGAGTATTTGAAAGATGTAGAAACTATTCTTAAAAGTTTATTCCGTTTACTCCCAAGAGGATATGTCTATTACCAAATTTCTCGCTCTTTGCCCAGTAGCTAAGAACATTATGCCATTAACGAAAGAGAGCTTATAGCTTTTGTTGTGGCACTAAAGATTTTTAGGAACCAACTTTTTGGGGTACCAAAATAAATGTATTTACAGACCATCAGCCGCTAATCGAAATACGTACTCAAGAATTAAGTGATATAATACGATTATTGATGACTGTAATGAAAAGCTCAGCTACAAACCAGATAAGAAAAACGCGTAGCGGACGTAGACAGCAGACAAACGGGTTAGATAAAATGAGTACCGAAAGAAGGTATAGCTATTAATGGTCAAACAATTTAAACGAGAGAACCGATATATCTGTTAACTGTTTCCGCCATCTAGTCCTTGTTAAGGCAGGTTTAGAACTTCAAAGAAAAAAATGTATTATTTATGAAA
Organism: Bactrocera latifrons; assembly: GCF_001853355.1. Lineage (NCBI taxonomy): Eukaryota > Metazoa > Arthropoda > Insecta > Diptera > Tephritidae > Bactrocera > Bactrocera latifrons. The sequence goes on from NW_017534802.1 coordinate 14,914, forward strand.
CAAAAAAAAAAAAAAAAACAAATCAATTAGTCTCTTAACGGTCACATACATCATCATCTGATTGATGATATTCCTGCAAGTAAAGTAACTAGTAGTATACTTTATACTTTGGGATTTGTCAATTTTAGCAGAATTTCGACATTTATTGACTGAAATCTTCCCAAAATCAAATTTAGTACGGAAACATTTGTAATCAAATATCACATCAAAACGATCACCAGAAAATATTTCGACCGAGCACATAGAGATCAGCCGAAAAGAATACAAGAAAAATTTTGGAATACTTGTCGTGAACATGTCTATAGTACGATATAAAAACGGTTCATTTAAATTCGAAGTCGTCTTAAAGATACAACAGATAAAAGAAAGAGCTGGGCAAAGCGCTGAGTGGCGAACTTGAAGCTTTATATGGGTTTTTCTCTAAACATTTTTTTTTTAACTTTCGTCCATCACATCTCAAAAACGGTTTCAACGAATTACTTGAACCTGTAAAGGTACATTCAACATGTAAGCGTAAGAAATAAAGTATTGAATATCAAAAATGTTTAAAATTTTCCATTTTTTATGGAAAATAATAAAAAAATAGGCAATATTCGCAACTTTTTTCAAAGTTGTACCATTTCGTGCATTTAAATTTACGGATTAAAACAACGCTAATTCGTTTTGTTTGAAATAAAACAATCAGACAGAAGCGTGAAGGAAGTGCGAGTGTTGTTTTAAACTCTTTAACTCATATTCTACAGAACAGCTTTAGTTGAAAATTTAAATTTATATTGTCGAAAAATGATAATATATACGAGATGCTTTCCTAAGTAAACAAAACTTTTTGAATCTAGCGCCCTCTGCGGGCGCCATCTATATGTCTACTGGTGCATTAGAATCTGCTATCTTTATCGATTATCTAGTGACACATTCCATCGAATGGAAATTAACTTGTTGCGTTTAAGTGTCAGTATGTTTATGTTATCGGTGAGAAAATGAGCTTCGAACAAAGAGCCAACATTAAATTTTGTTTTAAAATTGGTAAAACTTTTACCGAAACATTTCAATTGATGAAACAAGTGTATGGCGATGATTGCCTATTCCGTAGCATAGTGCACGAGTGGTTTCAACGGTTGCAAAGTGGTCGTGAGGACATACAGCTGAGAGCAGCAAAATAGTAGTGGGTGCTAGAGTTTTACACACCTCTGCGTTACGCAAAATTCTAAACAATTTTAACATCAATTGAAATTGAAAAGTTTATCATATTTCCCTCGCTACGTTTATCAATAAAAATATTTTATTTTGAATGGGTGTAAAATATATTTATTCACAAAGTTGTGTTTGTATATGAAATTTGATGGGAGCAGTAAAATAGTAGTAAAGTAATAATTTTTTTTTTAAACTGAAGGATTTTTGGAAGTTCCGTCTATACGAGATATTAGTACTACGTAGCATGGCCATGATCCTCTGCGAATGGTAGGCACCTTGTCGCGGTGCAGGGGCTTAAACCGCAGCACAGCACGGCAGAAGCTAGACAGCGGAAAAGCGGGCTCTGAGTAGGAGCAGGTTGAGAAATCCCTCTCCTAATAATGCACAACGCGCTAGTGCCAATGGTTCGTCCTCAACAAGACGCAGAAACMAAAGGCGTCGCCGAGCTAAAGCTGCCTTGTCGGAAGGACGTAGTGTAGCAATGCCGGCGCCCCAGGWGGCACAGAGCCGCATTGACAAAAGGAAAAGCGGCCATATAACTCCTCAAGAACCACCAAGGCCCAAAAGAATATGTGGAGAGAGACCACAGGTAGCTAGTGGAAAGTGCTCCAACCCCAACCAGCAACCGATGAGAGCCGCCAGCCGAAAGTACTCTGAGGCTGTTATGAGCATCCGGATGGCGGTGTTGCCCCGCAACTACCTTGCGGAGGCCCTAGGGTCCGAGCAGCTGACGGCTTCCCAAGACTGCCGAGTCAATGCCCTATGTACTGGCAAAGGTTACACTGGCGCCTTCAACGGCATTTTCTTTAAGGGCGGTATGCTGCTGGTCGACTGTCAGGAGGAAAGGTCGGCCACCTGGCTGATGGAAATCACGCCACAGTTAGAGGGTTGGTAGGGTCCAGCCCTGTGTGTACGGAGAGGCGAGGAGATACCACCACTGCATAACATGGTGGCATTCTTCCCGAGGAGCGCCGACAAARCCCACGAATTCGTGCTTAATCTGGTGGGTAACCAGAATGATGGCTTAAGCACCTCCGCGTGGAAGGTCGTAGCAGGCAGCGTTGAGGGTTCAGGGTGGAACCTC
>NW_017534802.1:17778-19112 GCF_001853355.1 Bactrocera latifrons
CAAGTGAAGGACAAGGAAGGATCGGACTTCGTCCTCGCCTCCGCATACTTTCTGGGAGAGACCGCCACAGCAATCTTCCCCTAACATTAGGATGTGATGCCAACGTGCATCACACGGAATGGGGTAGCTCGGACTGCAACGTGAGGGGCGAGTCACTGCTTGAATTTATAATTAGTAACAATATGAGTATTCAGAATGTGGGTTGTGAGCCCACCTTCGTAACCAGTGTTCGCAGGGAGGTCCTAGACATCACCCTGAGCAACGACAACATGATCGGGCTGATCTCACAGTGGCGGGAGTCAAAAGAACCCTCACTGTCAGATCACAAGATCATTCGGTTGGCTCTGAGGGTAAAAGTCGCGGACAAACCTCCGACACGTACGTAGAGAGAGGCTGGCGGATGATAGGTCCACCACAGTTGGACTGGAAAGCAGACTGAGTGCCATAAACCTGTCCATTATGGACGCCTATCACTGCGCCTGTCCACTAAAAGCGACTACCAGCAAAAAAATCTGCCCCTGGTGGTCTAGTAAACTCTCAGCTCTTAGACTTAAGGTGCGTAGGCTGTTTAACAAAGCCAAGCGCACAGGCAGCTGGGAGGATTACAAACGGCACCTAACATTCTATAATAAGGAGATTAGGCTTGCCAAGAAAAACAGTTTCAGGAAATTCTGTGATAGCGTCTCCTCGACCCCGGAGGCAGCTCGGCTGCATAAGGCGTTGTCGAAGGGCAAGACGGACATAGTATTATCCTTAAAAAGAAACGGCGGGACCTATACGACAAGTGCGGGGGAGAGGGCGGAAACACTGCTGCAAACGCACTTCCCGGGGACGGTTCAAGCTGACCTAAATCCAGCCTCGGTCATACGTAGGCCAGATCGCTCAGATTGGCTGACTGCAAGAAACCTGTTCACTGCAGACTCAGTCAAATGGGCACTGGCCTCCTTTTCAAGYTTTAAGTCACCGGGAGCGGATGGCGTCTTCCCGCCCCTTTTGCAACAAGGTATGGATATTCTCCTACCACACCTGCTAGGGCTGATGAGAGACAGCCTGGCGATGTCGTACATCYCTGAGCCATGGAGAATCGCAAAAGTAATTTTCATTCCCAAAGTAGGGAGGAGAGACTATTCGCTAGCTAAATCGTTCCGGCCTATAAGTCTCACATCCTTCATGCTGAAGGGAATGGAGAAAGTAATAGATACCCACATCAGATCGGAAGCGCTGAAGATCGCACCCYTACATACCAGACAACACGCGTACAGAGCGGGCAGATCCACAAACACTGCTCTGTACCAACTCACGTCTGAGCTGCAGGATTCGCTGAATAATGGCGA
>NW_017534802.1:19842-31341 GCF_001853355.1 Bactrocera latifrons
AAATACGGAATTTGAGCTGAGGTATTCTTTGTGGAAAAATTGTCATGATTGGACTATAACTTTTCAATACAATTAAAATAAATGAAAATACAATTCAATAYTCAAAGTACACAAATTGATCTAATCTAATTAATTTTACAGCAAAATAAAAAAATATGTAAATGACGGATAATGAAATCTCGATTATAACTTTATCATGCGAGAGTATAAAACGTTCGGTGAGACCCAAACTTAGCCCTTCCTTGCTTGTTTTTATTTAACTTTTCTTTTCTGTATAATCCAAAAAATTTTGTATATATTATTTTTTTTTTTTTTTGCAAATATATGTATTATGTGAAGGTCCAAAAAATTCCTTAAATATATACAAATATATGTACATATGTTCAAATTTTTTTCTTCTTTGAAATATGTTAAGGTTGGTATGGAAAAGGCTCTCGATGTAAAACAATTGACAATCACAGACATAAAATACTTTTATGGACAAAGTAGTATGTTTAAAAAACTGCTTAAACATACTACTTTGATAACTACCTTGATAACTTTGATATATTTCCAATTGAAACAATTGTGTTTGAGTTATAGCTTTAATTTATTAAATCTAAATATACCGGAAATCTTTCATCCCGAATAGTAAAACTTAATTTATTTAAACATGTTTCATGCTTCATAATTTGCTGATTATTAGCCTCATTCCGCCTCCTCGTCGCAATCTACACAGGGCACTGTAAGCTCAGGAAGCACCTGTCCAACATGGGCATGGTCTCCTGTGCTAACTGCCGATTCTGCGACCTGGAGCAGGAAACACCAGCACACCTAATCCTGGATTGCTCAGCAATCTGTGGAAAAAGGCTTAAGGCCCTSGATTCTGCGTACATCAGCAGGGATCACATCACCTCACTAGCGCCCGGMAAACTCCTAGAACTATTCAGGCTGCTGGGGCTCTGGGAGCTCATGTGATATAGGAGAGGGCACAATAGACCTTAGGTCGCAGTGCATTACCTCAAATATTCTATCTATCTATCTATCTATGGCCATGATTTTTAATAACAGCAATACAACACCTCYTCATAGAATCTACGAGACTCTTGTCATCTTTTTAGTGGTCATTGTTGTCTTCGGGTTTGTCATTCCATACGGCTTTCCTAACGTCTGCCCAAAGGTTGTCAATGGGATTGAAATCAGGGGATTGAACTGGCCAAATCATGACCTCAATTCTATTGACCCGAAACCACTCCTTTGCCACCCTACTGGTATGTTTCGGGTCATTATCCTACCTAAATATACATTTCAGCGGCATGTCCTTTTCAGCAAATGGCATCATAATATTCTGCAATACATTCACGTATGTGTACCGGCCCATTATGTCAGTAATTTTGTAAATTGGGCCTACGCCTCTAGAAGGAAAACAGCCACAAACCATGATACTCGAAGCGCCATGCTTCAAAGTTTTTGTGGTAAACCTGGGATCGTACTCTTTATTAGGGGGGCGTCTTACCCTTTACCGCCGTATAAAACCACTTTCGACTCGTCAGTCCACAATATGTTGCGCCACTTCTCAATCGGCCAAGGTAAGTGTTCTTTGGCGGATTTCAGACGTCGAGCTACATGATTTTTTTTCCAGAACCGGTACTTTTCGAGGACTGCGGGCATATAAATTATGTTCACGTAAAAGTYTTCTTACTGTATGAACACATTGTAGTGCGAGTCTTAACACATCTTACAACTTTAAGTAAAGAATTCTCAGAGAGAATCCGCCTTGCGCCCCTTTTTTTCTCTTTTTTTATAAATACTTGCGTTGCGAATCATTGTGGCTGAACACTCTACCAGACTTTCTACTTCTTTGTATGTTTTACCAATGTTTATGAGAGATTAAATCCATTTTCGTTTCTCTTCACTGCRGTGCTTCCCGCGACCCACTAAAATATGCACAACCATATTTTTTTTTAGCTTTTTTCATAAATAAATAAATTAAAATAACAAGAAACTTACTTTTTGATTGATAAAATTAAATATTTTTTAGTAAAAGCAATCCCTGTCCAATCAGCTCACCGTTCGCTACTATTTTAATGCTCGCTCATAAAAACAGATATCACAATATAATTATCTGTAAAAGTAACGGTAACTGTTTCGCACTTATTGTTGTGTATAACAGGACCGTTACACCACAGAGAATATAACTAGAATAATAATCAACTTCAATACCATAAAAGAAACAAAATTTAAAGCGAACTATCTTTGTCAATACCCACTACTATTTCAATGCTCGCAACTGTAAATGAATCAAATTCCATCGAAACTGTCCCTGAATTCAGCCGAAATCATCATTGAAATGTATGGAAATGGAATTGAACATCTCCAAAATATCGATTTATTATATTTTGACCGAACATTTGGGCTTACGAAAGCTGAGTACACGGTTTGTTCCGCGCAAATTGACTGACGACCAAAAATTGCTCAGAATCCAATACGCTTGTGACCGATTAWTTGACCAAAAATCACATTTCAACCACTAGCCACTTAGGCACTCCCTGTATTCACCAGTTATAGTACCTTGCGACTTTTTCCTTTTCAAAAAAATGCATTTGCCCATGAAGGGAAACCGTTATGCGGATGTTGAAGCCATTCAAAAGGCATATTGGCGGGCATACCCGCCAACGAGCTAAAACACTCGTTCGAAATGTTTTTTGGACCGTTCAAAAAGTTGTATTGAAGCGGAAGAAGACTGAATAAAATAAATTGATTTTGCCGAAAAAACTATTTGTTCTGTTTGGTTTTAAGTCCTATTTACTTTGGAACGCATCTTGTATTTAGAGTTCTATCYGTTTACTGGTCGTGGAGAAAAATCCTAAGAATCACTAAAAACAGAGTGTCCCGTGGAATAATTTCCTCAGAATGTTAAACAATTTGCTTGGAGAAAATGTGTATAAGCTTCTTTTTATACATTTAAATATTTAACAAATGTGGATATAAATATGTATGTACAGTTCTTCGCACCTTCGTATCGACATGTCATCTGAATTTTTTGTTTATTATACACTAATATACATATAATATTGAATATTTTTTAAATGAGTAGCCAGAAACGATTTACGGATTAGGCCATCCGCTCACGACTTCCGGTTTGAGTATCTCTTGGCTGCCAAAATATAGGCAGGCTGGAATGCGTGAGTATGAAGACAAGTTTGGCGATAGGGGTTATGCTCGAAAATTCTACAAAAAGATGCATCGACTAACAGAAGATTTCAACACCGCGATTACTATACATATATATAGCGATTACCCGCCTGAACAACAACAACGCGGCGGCGGYCAATGGATTGCCGGCTGAGTTATTCAAACACAGCTGCTCAGAATTGATAAGAAACATCCATCAGCTTCTTTGAAGAACAGGTTTTTAATGTGGCAATGGTCTGTTAATAAAATGGGTACTGCTTCATCAAGATATCTCAATTCCAATTCAATTTATAGTTTGTTCGGCTTAAGCTTAAACGAGGAAAAGTGGGAAATCTTCATATATTTATATGTGTTCGGACTGATTGTATCAACTTTTGATATTATTCTGGTATAAGGTTGGTATCCATCTCTCAAATAATTGCTTAACCCTTATGTTGCCACCAAAAAAAAATCACACAGTCTGCCGGCATGGGTACTCGGGTACGTGCGTTATACGTAAAAATAATTGAGTGCATTCTATAAAGATCTATTTATTGACATCTTAGAAAGGTATTTCTACTTGAATTTACCATTTAAATTATGCACAGACACCTTCATAGTCGTAAATCAGGAATAAAACGCGCGCTGCTCTAACGTAAATTTCTCGTTTCTGCGAAGGCCAGTTCCGTGAATTCGAGTGGTGGGGAAACTGGTCGTTCTCTGAATTGGTTTGTACTTCAAGAACGTTCGAGAATGCCGTGGAACGAATATAAGCTGTATAGTTCTGTTTATGTCGTTGACTTGAAGAAGCCAGACGTATTGCTGTTTGAATAGTTCTTTATCGTGTAATTATGTACCTAAGATAAATGAAAGGATGGAGGAGTTAACGAAACCACAGTTTTTGATGTAACGTAAATACAATAAATACACGATTTATTTAGCACGATGGGTTTTTAATTTCATCGAAATCTGAATGCAAAAAATGTGAATAAAATTTTTTTTTTCGATGAGTATGGATTATATATAGTAATGTAGAACGTAATTTCGTATATTCTAGCATATATATTTTTTATTAACACACAAATACACTGTAATATATAAATTATGATAATATATGTATATGTAGGTAATGTAAGTGTGGTATTACGTGTGTAATATATGTATTGTATATGTAATTATTAATACATTTTACATTACTGTATATAGCCCATACTCATCGAAAAAAAGTATTTTATTCATATTTTTCGTATTCAGTGTGTTAAAACCCACCATACATATTTGATATTATTCAAAAATAAATGTTATCAATCGCTCAAATTATCACGTTGAAAATGGTCGATATTATTGTTCGCTGCACGAATAAAAAATCAGAAACCGTGTATCAAGCTTACAACGAACAACATCCAGAAAATGAACCTCGTATATGGAAAAGAGTAACAGTGACAGAGATGTATTCTTTTTTTGGAGCATTGATATTTGGTGGTGCAAATAACTCAAACACAGATCATGTAAATGAAATGTGTAAAAAAAATGCTTATCCATTTTATCGTGCAACAATGGGACGAAGGCGTTTTCAATCGCTTTTACGATTCATACGTTTCGATGACTATACAATACGCCCGGCTCGAGTAGCCAATGATAAAGCTGCGCCTATTTCTATATGGAAAATGCTGAATGCCAACCTAGCCGCATTATATAGACCAAGGGAAAACTTGACCATCGACGACCAGCTCTACCCTTAAAGAGGAAGAACTAAGTTTACTCAGTATATGCCATCCAAGCCTGCTATGAAGCGATGCAAGTAATGCTTATCCACTGAAAGGGATTTTGTATACGGGTAAACAAGGAAATACTCAAGAAGTGAACCAAGGAGAACGAGTTGTCAGAGACCTGGTCAGCGATTATAAAGGATCTTTCTGAAATATAACCATGGACCGATTTTTCACAACTTTACCTTTGGCGGAGACTCTGTTACGTTGGAAACTAACTATCGTCGGTACATTAAGAAAAAAATAGACGTTCATACCTCAAGAAATGAAACCGTCAAGATCTAGAGAAGTATTGTCAACTCTTTTTGGATTTCATAAAAAAGCTACCATCTGCTCGTACGTTCCAAAGAAAAACAAAGCTGTAATACTTCTTAGTACGATGCATTATGATTGTGAAATTTCTGATGCGGTGATGAATCAGCAAATAATGCGAAACCACTCTACCAAACTCGCAGTCGAATGTTTCTTTGAAAGGCCAATGCTAGAGGTGGTAACCAGAAATTACCAACGTCGGGACGCCACTGGGAGAAGAGCTGTTGTTGGATCTTGTTACATTTGTAACGAGCAACCTACTCGCAAACGCCTACTCCCTTCTTTATCATAGGAATACCAAGGTCTTTAACACGGTGAACACGTAATTTTTCTAAGCATTTTCGATTGGAACCTTTGAATTATATCAATATTATATAAAAACACTTTATTATCTATACTATGTTTAGAATTTTTATTTAAAGCCAATTTAAAATTGCAGCTCTAATCTTCATACATGTGGTTTTACTTGAGATTTATTTTCTTCACGTAAGCTTTCTATCTATGCGAATACCAAGATATGTTACTTCGGTCATTTGGGTTAATAGAATATTGTTTATTTCTACTGCCGGGCAAATTTTTGATCTAACCGAAAGTGTAACATGCTTACACTTCTGCCCATTAACATTTATACGCCAGTTCGCTAGCCAATCTTCGGCAGAACTTAAATGSTCCGCTAATATTCTTGATGCCAGAATGTGGCAGTTGTTACGGCTTACTGTAGCTGTATCATCCGCAAAAGTTGAAGTTAATACATCGTTAGCAGTTGGAAGATCTGCTGTAAATATAATGTATAGAGTTCGAGCCTTTATCTGTCTTTCATCCGATATGAAATGTCCTACTTTCACCATAAATAAGACTCCAATGTTTATAAAAGACTTCATGCCACACCTTATCAAATGCCTCTTTCGCTAAATCTAGAAATATTGCTTTTTTTTATTTTTGGATTAAGTTCTTTGATAATTCAAATAATTTCAGGAGGTCTTAAAAGGCTCGAGCGACTCTTTAGCTGGATGGGGTAAGATTGACTGCTTAAAGTTATTCTTTGGCAAATTAGGTTAAAATACCTTCTCTAGGTGATTTGCAAAACAATTAGCCTTTTTCTCGTCACTTCGAGCGCAATTGCCACCCAAGTCTCGTATAGCCATGTTGGAGTCAGTTGGTGGCTTCATGAACTTTTGGGCTTCCCTAAGGGAATTTAGCTTGTTGGAATTTGGACACTGCTTGGGTGGCTGATGAATTTTGCTACATTAAGAAACTCAAATAATTTTTTTCAGTGTATCTAATTCATTTTTATTTTATTTATGTTATATAGCTTAATTAGTTTTAAAAATAATGGAATTTAAATGCCCCCCTGCTCGTTGATGCATGYGCGGCATCTTACCAAAAAGTTGTTCATTACTGCTTGGAGAGTTGAGACAGGAATAACCGCAATTGTTTCTAGAATGGATTGCCTTAGTTCATTAAAATTTGTTGGTTTTGCCTTGTAGACTTCCTGTTTGCAATAACCCCACAAGAAAAAGTCAGGCGCAGTAAGGTCAGGCGACCTGGGTGGCCAACGGAATGTGGAGTTTCTGGATATCAGCTTATTGGGAAATTTTCGTCGCAATTCTGTCATAAAGGTTGGGCTATCTGAGGAGCTGCACCATCCTGCTGAAACCACACAGAGTTGAAAAAAATTCTTATTCGGCGTAATTCTGGATAGAAAAACCCTCTCAACATGCTCAAGTAAAGGTATCCAGTAACCGTAACGGTGTGACCATTTTCTTTGAAGAAGTAGGGCCCGACAATGCAGCGTGATGAAACTGCACACCACACTGTGACACAAAGTGGATGCAATTCTGTCTCATGGAGTATCTGTGGGTTGGAAGCACTCCATATTCGGCAATTTTGTTTGCTTATGTTGCCGTTTAAATTGAAATGGGCCTCGTCAGACGTGAAAAGACAGTTCAACATGTTTCAATCCTCTTCCATCATTTGAAGCATCTTCTGGCAAAATTCCAAGAGAATCGGCAAGTCTGCAGCATTCAGTTTGTTGGCCGTTTGAATTTTATATGGGAATAAGTCCAAATCTTTGTGCATAATTGACTGTAATGACTGTCTGCTTACTCCCATTTGAGCAGATAAGCTTCTTGTCGAAACACGTGGATGTTTTGTATGGCAGCAGCTACAGCAGCGATTGTTTCCTCCGTTCGAACTAAATTGTTTCGATGGTAAGGTCTTCTGTTGACTGTCCCATGCTCGGCAAAATTGTTTACAAGTCTCATTATGGTCCATCTACTCGGAGGATTGCGCCAATCGTGCGCCTATACTCTCTTTGAACCGAAACTACGAGCTCCAGTGCATGATAGCGGCGGACAATCCAAATTCTTGTTTCATTGTCCCAGTTATCCATTTTTGTTAAAAGTAAAAGTCAATCTGCAAAGTAAAACAAAATATTAACCAGATTCATTAAATAGAGAAAAAGTTATTTAATTTTTTTTYGGTGGTGGCTTTCATCAGCCACCCTGTACATTTCGGTGTTCACTTTTTAGGCACGTTTAAGCGCTTTTTTGAATTTACGTATAGCACATTTTAACTGAAGCTGAGTGGAGGGGGAACGACTTGTCTGCCTTTCACGTCTTCCACGCCTTGTTTCATTAACAAGCTTTTCTATTTCTCTATTAGAGATTTTGCTGAAACCAAGCAGCTTATAGCTGTATTGTAGTCTGGTGTTGCTAAGACAGCTGCGCTAGTTATTTTATCATTGATTCCTCTTATGCTTTCGTCAAAATTTCTTAATGTGTTTATTTTATACTCAATATTGATGTGGCTACTCACATATTTTTTATATTTTAGTCGATTCCTTTTATTAGAAGGTAGACACGCTTTTGGATTAACGAATATAGGTTGTTCACAAAACTTTATTAGTACAGGAGAGTGATCAAAAGATAGATCAGTACTTGTATCAGCTGCTTATAGCGATTTAACTATATTTTGGATTATAGAAATATCAATTAAATCCGGTRTTTTGGTACGATTACTAGGCCAATATGTCGGCTTACCAGGAGATATTATATTTATATTAGTGGGATACAGCTGTCGTCCTTTCGGATTAATAAGTCGTGAATCGAAGTATGTGTGTTTTGCATTGTAATCTCCACCAGTCAGAAATACATATGGCCTACTGTTCCAAAAAAGTCTTTAAATTGGATGTCCATAATTTTAAAGCGAGGTAGGCAGTATATGGCCGTCAGGTTTAAGTCCCTGCAGCGATTTTTTATAGTCATTGTTGTAGCTTGTAATTGCGCTGTGGCGTAACCAACACTGTTGTTTCTCTATATGGCTTTCCAATTGGGTGGTTTGTAACATAGAACCTAAATTCCGGTATAAATAAATTGTTTTTGTTCGTAATATGAGTTTCTGACAATAGCATTACACCAATATTATTTTCATCCAGAAATCTTGTAAGTTCGAATTTATGTTGGTTAGCATTCCATAAACAAATGTTCAGTATACTCACTTTTTACTTCAAAAAATTTGCATCATTTGAGTTTGTGATTTGATTATCTCTTGAATTATATTTTGCATTGAATCCATAAATTGTGTCATACATTCTGTGAGGCCGAAAATTATAGTTTCAACGCTTCCATTTGATAGGTTTTGGGGCAATTGCATTGTGTAGCATTTTTTTTTAGGATTAACTGGTTTTGAAATATGGACGGGGATTTTAAAATTTTCATTAGGAGGAGTACTCAACATTTGGGYACAACGTGCTTGAATGCCCTATGATAACCAGATTTCAAATCTTTATATGTAGGACAACCAATGTAGTTAGCAGTATGATTTCCTCTACAGTTGTTTAATTAAATCCTCTTTTTTGAGAGTACATTTTGAAGTAGGATGCAGATTACCACACAATACACCCACTCCATAGAGTGGAATTTGCTTACGTGTGTCCATACTCTTGGCAGTTTCTATATTATACCGTACCATTTCTCTTATATGATTCCTCAAAGGTGATTCTGCGATGGAGCAGATATTTTAAATTGTAAATCGGGCGTATTACATTTTTTTTAGTTGGTTACAATTTGGCATTAGTTCATTTTTGAACATTGGTTGCTGGACTTTGTTCCTGTTCAAAATATTTATTACTGCTTTCATGCTAAAACCACCTTCCTACAGTGCTCTTTTACGTCGTTAGAGTCTACCGAAGACTCTATACCTTTTATGAAAACAACTAGGCCTTTTGAGATCTTCAGTTGGTATGAATAGTAATTCTTGGTTTTTATTTGACGAAAATTTAACGATTTCCATGCAACTATTTTCAGTGTTGGACTGAATTTTTTTTTCATCTATATTGMTTTTTTCAAAGGCACTATAAGGAAATTGTTAGTACTTACGATTTCACTTAATTTCGCAACAAGAGTATTACTGCTACGCTCGCGCAAATATATTGGAAGTGGTTTGGCATTAACGACTGTGGTGGTACCCTTCGCATCCTCGTCTGAACCATTGCTTAGTATGGCAAACCTGTTGCCATTTAGGATTTCTGGCTTTTTACCATTTGGATAGCCTGCTTGAAGTTTTTTGGTATTGATCGCTGATTTAACTGGCCTTAGTTTCCTTTTTACATTTACCTAGCGGTCAATATCAGTCTGAACAGATGGTCTTTTTGCATGGTACATTCTGACCTTGCGTTTTGTTTTCCTTCGTTCTCGGGGTGCTTGCTGGTACCTGAATACTGGTTGCTGTCAGGGCGTTTGTTGTTGCCCGTTTGCTGTTCTCTGCTGCTTCGGCTGACTGCGCTTGTTTACTTGCTATTTCAGCTAATCGCTGCGATGATGAGTCATCGCCGTTAATTTTGTTTTTGCCAGGAGTCACTGTTGTTTTCTCGACAAAGCTAAGGCATTTAAAGAATGCCATTTGTTTATTTTCCATTAAATAATTTTTTTGTTTTTTTAATTTTTGCTTGTTTGCATTATAATTAGAGAATTCACGGAGCGAATTAAAAACACGTCCGTACACCTTGAACACTTGACAGCGGCAAAAYATGGTATCTTAAATATAGTGTAGTTTTTGTGGGAACCCAGCCCTATGTATTATTTGATTTTCTTTATATATACGTACATGTGGGATTTGTCACCTCACCACGCTTCCAATAGGACTAAAACCACACTTTTACACAGTATTAGAATTCAAATATATTGTGGAACTTTTTATAAAATTTTCAGTTTCTAATTATRTTTTCCAATTTACAGTTTTAATCTTTAGCTTTAATTATAGTTTTAATTTTAGTTTTAGTTTTAGTTTTATTTATAGTTTTAAYCTTAGCTTTAAATTTTAGCTTTACTTATATTTTAAATAGAATACAGTTTAACGACTAACGGTTGCTTTGGTTCTCTTTGTCTTTTTCACATATCCGTCTTCGTTGGCGGAGCTGCCACCGATCTTTAATACTATATTCCCACATACATCTTAGCATAATAAACGCAAAATCACATTTGATCCTGACTGCTGTATTTACACTATGTGTCCAAACCAGACCGATAAATATTTCTTTCCTAGTTTGGTATAACTTTTTTTATGTACATATATAGGTCTGAAGTTTGTTGGTGTTTGTTTACGACACGGAAAGTTTGTCCGCCGGTATTTGTTGTTTTGTGTTTTTGTAAGTCCGAGGTTGGGTTTCATATAGCCGATATGCATATGTTCACCATGCATACTTTTTCTTTCTACTACACATCCAATACATCGTTTAATATTTTCTGAAGAGATTAACAATAGATGCGGTTAAAGCAAGTAAGGAAAAGTTAAGATCAGGCGTATAAAGGTCATGGCCGGCGATTGCGAATATGAGAATTTATAAGGTTTGAAATTCTATTTAGTTATTTTATCAATTTTTGGCAATACCACATTAATATGTGTACAAGTTAACGGCAGCAGCCACCCAGACACTTTACGATGAATATAAACAAATTGTGTCTTCCCACAGTATTACTGCTTGGTCAGCAGAATACTTTAAWTAAGAATAAGAAACTAATTTATCATTTGTTTTGATAATGGAAATAATTGGTAATTCAATGCTCTGGCATTTCACCACTTAGTGTAATGCTAAAGCATCTTTAGTAATAAGCATATAGAATTGTAAGATTATAAATAGAAAGAATTAATAAATAAAGGCAGAAGGATTCAGAAGTCATTGGGAAGGTGACTAGCGATCACCGGAGTACCGACTCAAAACACATTGTTTCATTTCCACCGCGCGTAGCGGAGAAACATTTTTTTT
>NW_017534803.1:0-2376 GCF_001853355.1 Bactrocera latifrons
TACAAGTCTTTTTTCATAATATAGTCAAAAGTTATTAGTGGTTCTTTTGCTGCGAGTTAGCCCGTTCGTCTGCCAGATTGTTTCCTTTTATTCCTGCATGTCCTGGAACCCACATTAGTTTCAAGCGATTGTTATTCTCTATTAATTTACTCCGAATACAGGAAATTAAGTAGGACTTGTTGTTTGTATTTATTACCGAGTGTATGGTTGACTTGCTATCAGTGCAGATTAATTTGAATTTCGTTCAAGAAACAATTGCTGATTCGATGTTTTTTCGCAAAACCATTTTTGCCATATTCGCATTTTATTGAAAAAAAAATATGAATAGTTCTACATTACTTTAGAGCTGCATACTAACACAAGTAAAGTAAAGAAATAATATAAGAACAAAAGAAATATATAAATACTTTAGAGCTGGAASCTAACCTTTAGGTAAAAATATTTATACGTTCTCCGCGCCGTGAACCTTCTTCAGAGAACGTTTATCATAGAGAAAATGAATAAGCTTCCACGGTCAGTTGGTGATGATATATGTATGTATGGAATTTTACAGTATGCTATTACAGAAAATTAATGAACTTAAATCAAAAAATTAAAATAAATATCTTTTTATACTCACTTATCATCTGATTAGTTATGAAATAAATAAACACGAAATTTGGAAACATCAATCTTTTAATCATCATTTAATCATCAACACAATAGAATGGAATAAATATAATAAAAGCATATTAATAAAAATTATTAACTACCGCACGAGGGTATTATAATCCACATACATGTATATGTACGTATTCACTTACTTTGTAATTATACAAAATGCTTCCAGAYTTTGGGAGGGCTTTGAAAGCTATGTGTTTGCCATCGATAGCCCCGACGCAGTTCGGAAAATTCCATTGTTGTTCGATTGCTAACTTAGCTTTAGTAGGAATGAAATCGTTTGGTCTAGTATACCGCTTTGAAAGCAGATGTGGTTTCAGTATTCTCAAAGCTCATCAAATACAGTTGGTGGCATACGAGAATTTTCGATGAAACGAGTTGGATCATTCCGTAAGTTTTTGAAGTCGCTGAAAAACCTCTCCTTCTCATTCCTTGCCTTGAGATAAGGGCTCATCCAATGACAGGGTCTCCTGCGTCTTATTTTGTTTTTTCTAGACTCTATGATGGTCATGAATATGCCACAGTTCAACAACATTTTAAGATTTAACCTAAAATATAAGGAATACATTTGTATAGACACTATAGTTTGGTAAAGTATAGTATATATAAAAATCTACTCCTCGTCTTCCATTATAGATACTAAAAAGTACCACCTGTAAAATAAATAATAATCATTAATCAAGATATTTTTAAATAAATTAGATATACATAATGGGAAAATTACCAATTGCTTTACTCTAATATCTTTTCTGTTTGAATAACGCTTTGCTTTTTTATATACCTATTACTCCTGCTCAAATTTCTATTCTGTTAGATTAGTTTTTCACTTGCCCACCTGCAAAATAATGGGGAACTTACCAATTGCTTTGCTCAAATATCTTTTACGTTTGATTACTTTTCACACTCTTCTTCTTCTACTTTTTAACATTCACGTTGCGATATGAAATGTCAAAATTTCTTGCTAACTACTATTTCACACAAAAGAAATAGTATCAACAATTTCTTGAGCATTTACTTTAGAGCTGGAACCTAACCTTTATGAATTATRTTTCATTTTGAAATGTTGTATAAAACTTACCAATCATCAACAACATTCCTTAAGCTTAGTATCCAGCTCTGAAGAAATGTAAAAATTTCATAAAAAAACGCTGAAGAAACGGTCAAGTAACTTTCCTGAGATAAATTTACTTGTGCTAGTATGCAGCTCTAAAGAAATATAGTACTAATTTTTAAAACATTTTTTCAATAAAACACGAATATGGCAAACCTTAAATCAACAATTGTTTCTTGAAAGAAATTCAAAGTAAATCGTTAAAATCGTCTTAAATTAGTTAAAATCATTATTATGAAGTATATTTCATTTTGAAATGTTGTATAAAACTTTCCAATCATCAACAACATTCCTTAAATCGCAATGAAAATATTTATGTTACTTCACACATATGTACATACATACAAAATACGCGCAAAGTTTATTTTCGTTGTTTATTCTTACTTGAGAAAAAATTTATTTATTTTTCTTGAGCAATTAATTGAGAGCTGGATACCAATCTTACCGTGCGATTCTGTACTGTGATACAATATCAAGTCTCTAAATTTGACAGAGACAATTTTTGAGACTTGAGACGGTTTTGCTATTCTGTAAGTTATAGTCACAAACTCTATTACATTTCATTATTCAAAGATGTTTTTATACTTGAATGAAAATAAATATGT
>NW_017534803.1:2496-3643 GCF_001853355.1 Bactrocera latifrons
ATGGTGATCTCTATTCAGTATATTCAAAATGGCAGACAAGAGTTCTTTTTGGTTTTGTGACTTGCTAACTACCAGGTCTCAAATTTGAGGCAATATTTTGAGACTAAAGCTAGAGACTGTTTAGTGAATAGTAATTAGTCACAAATTGAGATTTTACCACAAAATGGCTCAAATAGAGACTAGAGACTGGTAACAGAATCCCACTATTAATGCAAGTTTGTAATGCACAAGAATTTCGTGCATTTAGCTGTATTTACCAAATTTGAGTAGGCAATACTGCCAATGGCCGATTTTTGCTATTTTTCTACAGATGTCGCTCGAAATCTGCTGTGTCCTTTGGATTTTTTTATATTGCTAAATAAATTATGTGCAAGTATATTAACAGAAACAAGTTTTAATATTTTTAGATAGCAGAAAATAAGCAACGCACATTTTTCCAATATTCTTAACTTTTTCGCACACTTTTTCAGTATTACAATCAATTATTGCTTTTAATTTCATTATATTATCTTTTGAAGTAGTAAATAATAATGTGCTGAACACAATGCTCGGGACAGACTGCAAACGTCATCTGCCAAACATTAAAATACACACGTTCTTATGGGCAGAGTTATTTTGACCGACAGTTGTCGTTCTCGCTAACTTCAATATATTCTTATATATGCCAACGACAGTAGAGTTTACAGTAAGAGTGGAAGATGCTACTAATATGTAAAATGAAAAATTACTCAAAGCTCTAACAAACCTAGCGTTATTTTACAAATAAATACATAAAATAGCTCTGTTACATCACTTGTAATAAGAATTGATAATTTAAAACAAATAAATTTTCTTACTTTTGCATAAAAAATTTCACTTTGAACAAAATATTAAAATTTTATTGAAGTGCAARGTATTAGCAGGAATAAAGGGATGTTTAACTCCTCTCTCACTGGAAGTGATAGAGCAATTGTTAAACGTCAAAACCTACTGAACTTTGACAGCTAATCGAGTTCAGTAGGTTTTGACGTTTATCAATTGGGAACGAGCGATGGCCAGATTGAAATCTTAACAAAAAAATATGTAAACGGAGGGATTAGTTGCATCGTTCAAGACCACTTGTAAAAAATGTAAAACAATGAAAATTAAATAAATTTGTGAAATTTAA
>NW_017534803.1:3868-5459 GCF_001853355.1 Bactrocera latifrons
TTTTATTCGTACTAAATGTTGGGTGCTTTATTTAAAATGCCCAAAAAATAGCTTTTTTCTGATCTGGCTACAATGTAAAATGTTATAAAAAACGCAAATTTTGAAGCGCTCTCACACTGGAATAAGTTAAACATCCCTTTATTCCTGACACAGCTGTCCATTGTGCATGTACACAATTTCGTTGTGGCCATACCATGGATAATATGATACGAGACTTTAGCATTGGCTCTCTTTTTCTCTCAAACGCGTTCCCTGATTATTTGACAGCGATGAAGATCAGGGAATTTCTGATGCGCGGAACACAATGCCCGCGACAGACTGCAGCAGCACGACAGTGAACTGAAAACAACGTTGTGAATCCTACTACATGAACGTTTGTGAGAACCCAATCTAATATTTTTCAGCAGTGGCATCAATGACAAATGTTATAAAAAATGCGAGTTTTGACAGCTCTCACTCGAATCAAAGAGTCTCGTATCATATTATCCATGGCCATACCAGGAATAAAAGAAAATTTATCTCTGGCTGTGTTGTCTTGTGTACATGCCGGTCATTGTTATGTTGCTGCCTTCTCACCAATTTTTTTGTTACATTTATATAGATTTTCCAAAAATACCAAAATTTTTATTAATAATTTCTCTTGTTCATTTTTATTTCCCCTCTTTTTAATAAATAAACAAAATTCACTCTCAGTTGTCTAAATGCACAAGTCTGCCGTCTGTCAYCATAAAATTTCAATGAGCATTAGCGCTGCTTATAATTTTTCTGTGGTAAAACTCCCTCATCTCTGCCGAGTACCCCTACGTGAACCTTCTCTATGATAGACGTTCTCTGCTAATACTTTGGCAATCATACATTTTTTCTTCGTATATAAATATACATATTTAGCTATGCCACTCTTCGGTCAAGTCGGATTCACGACTTCGACTTCATTTCCTGTTTTAAGTTAATTTATTCTTGGAAACATTTACTGGGGAGCTCGGTTAAAAATTTTCAATATCGATTTGATTATGCCTATCAAAAACTAAACATAAATTTAAAGACTAACCTTGGCTATTTTGGTAAATTTTGTCATTGAGCCCATGCCATTAGCGTGTTCAGCGCAATGAATATTTTTAATAGAATAATTCGAATCTGTTTATCTCTTCTTTTAGTAAAATAAATCTAATGATTTCAGGCAATTGGAGCCAAATGGTTAGTTAACTGAATTAAGTTAAAAAGTCGATCCTGTTACAAACGCAAGCAAGGATCATATGTGATACCTAATGCTAATATATGTATATGGATCATAAAGACTCTCACATAACAACAATAAGCTCTGAGCCTATCACAAATTTGTTAAATCGACTAATATCAGTTTCTGGTATCTCTCCTGGTTCACTGAAAGTTTAACTGCCGAGACATTTCATCCCAGTGTTGGTACATGTAGGGAAAATCCCCTACACGTARGGATTTAAGTCGAAAAAAATGGGCGTGGCAGAAGGACAGATTTTTATATATAAATAAAATGTAGGGATTTTTCGACAAAGCAAAATCGAAATTTCTATATAATTTTTTTTCAGTCAAAATGCAAATAAGTCTATTTGGCAAC
>NW_017534803.1:7133-9433 GCF_001853355.1 Bactrocera latifrons
GCCAATGCAGATTCCGAAAGAATTTTTTCTATAGTTACAGATGTTCGTACGAAAAAAAGAAATAAGTTAAGCCATGCAAATTTAACTTCGATTTGCATAATCCGCTCTTTTTTGCAAGACGAAAATCTAAATTGTTGCATTTTTCAGGGCAATGAATCGCATCTAAAAAAATTACAGCATCTGAACTCTACGACCATCATTAATATTTTTTTTGCACTGTGGTTACATCATGCTTAAAGTATATGTTTACGTGTTTTTGTTTGTTTAGTTTTTTTTTAACCAAATAAATTAATGTCGCCTTAGTTCCATTTGATTGGATCATTCTTGTTGTACCTATGCTAGTCTAATTTAAAACATGAAATGTATTTAAATGAAATGAATTTCTTTTTTTATTTGTATATATATATATGTATGTGTACACATACAAGGCAATGGTGCACATAATATACTTTTATGTATTATACATATTTAATTTTATTAAAAATGATCCAAATGTCTAACCTTTTGTACTTTAAGGTCAAACTTTTTTGTTTTCTTTTAATATTGTAASAAATGATTGGTAAGATTGATTGGTAAAAAAAAATGACTTGTAAAACTTGTGGGGAAAWATTTTAAACAGCGTAGGGAAAAGTGGGGATTTTTTTCTTCTTTGGTGGGGATTTTYCAAAAAATTATGTACCATCACTGTTTCATCCTCAGTCTTTCAAAAGCTGGACAATAGAGAAGAAAATGCCTGGACGTGATTTACCAATTATCCTTCAGCGAGATTCCAAAATTKTATTGCTAATACTACAAAAAAAGAAAACAATGAACTAATATACATATCTTTCTATATAAAAATCACGACTCACGTTCGAACCAACTTAGAAGATAATATCCTATTAAGCGGACATCTCCATTAACTCGACAGGAAATCTGGTAACCAGACAATGAGAAAGCAGCTTTAAATTCGTTATTTTTTCCAATCAAATTTATTWGTATGAACATATTCAGACTTAAACTTAAAGTACAGTCCCTTGGATTCCTAAACCGACAAAAATGTTTTCGCTTTTATTCCTAAATAAACTTGTCGCTGTATTGAATAGTYTATTATATGAATAATAGTATAAAAAGTATAACATAGCAACGCGTGGCCGGATCTCCTAGTTATATATATGTGTACATGTTATTAATTATAAATATACTTTGGCCTTATATAATTTATTTAAAAGTTTTAAATTCCYTTTTGGAATAGTTCTCTCGATTACGAGTAGTTCTTAAGCCAGCAGCAACAAAAATAAAGCAATAAAAMTAAATGTCAATTAAACAACTCGATAACTAATATATCTTAATTTAAAGCCTCGAGTTTAGCTGCTAAGGGTATTTTTATGGCACAGCCCCGAACACTTTCCTAACGCTGTAATGTGTTACATTAAATGCAAAGTATAGCTTATGATTTCTGATTAATCCTCTCCATGGATGAGATCGTGGTTTCTATTARCAAATTATAGTTCAACTCATTTAGGCTTGCCTTGGCGGTGAGAAGATCCAAAAATGAATCTAAGGGCGATAAAGTACCAGCCGCAATATCTGAAAATTGAAAGTGGGGGATTATAGAAAAATTAATCAGAGTATTCGTGAATGACAATTCAAACAAATAAACAAATTTGTTTTTTCTATTGAATGGATCGGCATTTACAACAATAATATCATTATAATCTGGATTTATATCCAACTAAGAACTTTTAATGATACAACATTCACTTTGGATTGTCACCACAGTACCAATACAAATAATAAGTATCCACACATGCACACGAAATATTGGGTAGTCAAAAAAAAAGTATTTTCGTATTTCTAATCAAATTTTAACTTTTTTTATATTTATAATAATAAATAAAGAAACAAATATGCACAATTTTGGTGAACACTTTTTGCCATTTTTCCGCTGGAGACATTATCCATCCGTGTAAATCTTAATTTCGAATTTTCCAGAATGGAAGCGAGCGAACTATTATTGTGCTCCCCGAACTGATACAGCATCGCTTCCGTAAACTTGTAATTGGTGGCTTGCATGGTATTCTTCCCTTTTTTATACAAAAATCTCGAATGAAACCTTTTTTAACTTTCCCGAATTTAATTTTTTTGCTTAAACAATGTGATTGGAAGCATATGACTGCAACGACATCTATTGACAAAACATGAAAAGATTTTTGCGACTACCCAATATTTTACACGGACCCTGTCTCTTATACACATCTAGATGTGTATAAGAGACAGGGTATGCTGTTTCATCCTCAGTCTTTCAAAAGCTGGACAAT
>NW_017534803.1:9638-24667 GCF_001853355.1 Bactrocera latifrons
AATTGTGTGTAAACAAAAAACAATGTACCAACGATAGTTACAACAGCAGGAATTGTTGCAAGTATTATACATAATGATAACGAAGTTCCCTTCTCGATAGTAGGGTCTATCCAATAAATAAGTGAAATAAAATTATTAATAAATTTAATAGTAAATAAAATCCGATTCACTGGGTTTAGTGAAAAAAGGTGCTAAATCTAATAAAAATTAAAAAAGTAGTCACAGCAACTAAGATAATTAGAAAAGCAGCTTTTACATACTGTTGTTGTTAAATTGGACTAAGCCCTTCTTGACTTCAAATCATTCATTTGGTTATGGGAGATATAATTAAATTTAGTTTTTCTTTTTTTGCCAACTAACCACTTTTCAATGATGTGCGTCCCTGGGGGTTAGCATTTACACCTGCGCTGCCSCCACGCTGTTGTACCGGCTGTCCAGATAATATGTTAGCTGCATGTTCACGACCGCGTATCATCAAACTCTCTGGATGTGACCAACTTCTTAATAAACGCTGAGCACGCGATTTCGGTAGAGTCGAGAGCAAGGATAGCTTCTTTTCAACGCCCTCCGGTAGGTCATTGATATCTAATAAAAGTATGGCATCATAAAGCAATTTTTATGAATACCCCAAGTAAAATTTACCGTTAATAATTGTCTTCATGAMATCAATTTGCAATTCAAATACGTGATTCTCCACGTATTGCAAAAACATTTCAAAAGTCAACGCGCGATATCCGAGATAGGTGAAGAAGGAAGCAAACCCCTGGGGCAATGGAAAAGCGATAGAGTCCACCGCCAAGCAATAACGCTCCAAAATTAAGAAAAGTGAATACTGTTGGCTGTTGGTCATTTGGTCGCTAAATAATAAATGTATTATAATTAAACATACAATAATAATTCTTTAAAATAATAATTACATTAATTGGAAACCGCGCGCCGTCTCATTACGTGCATCAAGGCCCGCCGCGCGACAAACGAGGGAACATAGCGCTCGCGATAATTCTAGTTGTGAGCTTACATACTGCGTGACAACGGCATGTACATGGGCTGGAGCCTGTGAGCGCTCGAAAAATGTCTCTTTCAGCCAACGAAACCCTGCATTGGGTTTAACGGAGTGCTTAACTAGATGTACGCTCAATTCACGCATATTCTGCAAGTCAATCGAAAATTATTATAGTTTCTAATGAAATATAGTCACACCAAATACTTGCCACTGATATAACATGTTCCTGTTTTGTTGCTGTGCATGTCTCCGTTTCGATAAAGGGTAACACTTCACTGCAGTTACGTTTATTGGAAAAAGAAAAATCGTTGAAGCTATTTCCCATATTTCCGCTCGGRGTCAATGGTGTTGTGCAACGCGATAGCGCTTCGGGTTGATAGCATGATAACGAAAACATAAGCTTTTCGGTCACTTGCTCCGCATTGAAACGGTGTCTCTCCTTTTGTTCAGCTTCGTTTAAATGTTCCCATAAACGGGTCCAAATATCCGAGTGATAAGGAGATAAACGTTGATGAGGTGATAGCAACATCATGGTGGTATTATATAGGCTTTCATGCGACAAACCTACGTTAATATCGGCTACCCGCGCCTGAATTGGTCGTGTTGAATCAGCAGTCGTAAGAGGTAAAAATCGTGTAAATGATACCGCATCCGGTGGCAGATTGCGTAGTGTGGCAGCATAACTACCCGCCACCAAAACTTCTTTAAGCAATGCTACAGTATCCAATGACAGGGGTCTTTCCATTATTATGCCAAGCAATTCTGCGAGGACATCCATATCATTAGAATGCAGTAGAAAATAATGAATAATACTGAGACGATTATCGACCGATGTGTCATTACGGAAAGCTTCAATCAAATGACCACGTGGGACACTTAGTGAAACCAAGTCCAAAGTTGCAGTATCATATGCTAATGATCCCCATTTTTGACATGGTACAAGTTGAGTCAGCGGATTGCGATTATGTGCAGGACACACTATATGGCAGCACGGCTCATGACTCAATCCCACATCTAATAAATGTACAAATAAATCCGGCTGAAAAACTAGCAAATGATGGGTACCATGAAGGGCGAATGTTGGCTTGAGTAAACGCGCCTTYTCCCACGGTACACCCGGCATAACGCAATGAACTACGCAGCCATGGTGAAGAAGTGTTACCGAATATGCGAAATGAACATTTACCTTCTGGGATGGGCCAGCACCATCAGCTGGTGTGTCGTCTACATTTTTTGGTTGTATTGGTTGATAAAGATAATAATGGCAAACAAATAACATCCCGGCGCCATTAGTCAAAATAATTAAATTTAATGAAGAGTCATGAACCCTCAATGGAACAATGTCGTCCTCGTAGATCAGTTCAATGTCAAAAGATCCTTGTGGTAATTTCGGCAWATTTAGTGGAATGTTTAACTGGTGGGTATATATATAAATAATATTTAGCATACATATTCACAAATTTTAAAGCTTACCACTGTCTCTGTGGGCAACTTTTCATTAAATTGAAAAGCTGATAGCGTGGGACTTAATTCATTTCCTTTAGTTTTTTCGGTTTCATCGCGATCCATTAGACTCAAACTTTTTGCCTTTGGCTTTAAATGTATATAATATAATGCCTGATTATCTGAATCCCATTGTGCCCAACTGAAATGTTTAGCAATCGTTTCGGAAGTAAGCATGCTTGCATCTAAATGCAATTTATCATCTGATGATGTATCCCCATTTGTTTCCATTTGTTTYAAGTTGCAAACGAATTGCATTATACCTGTTAAATAAAAACGCGACAGCATTAACAAATAAATAATAAACTTATTTTGAAATTTCGTTTTATCTTCATTAATACGCTGTAATGAAGCAATTGKAATATGCCCAAACTTTTACTTGATAATAACACATTTATTTAAGCTTAAGTTAATTTAGGTTATTGTTCAGCACCCTAAGCGATTTTATACTTACAAGTCTCATGAATAAGCAGTATAAATTTTTCTTGAATACTTTTTATTTCATATTCCTTCTCGTTCCTCCACAGAAACTGGCTCATTACTTGCCGATGTGTTGGCGATTCCAATAAAGAAATACCTGTTGCACCTTCATCTGCAACACATGTCGGAACAATATATGCTTGGTAGCGGAGACGAGATTCTTCGTTTTCAACAAGAAACATTTTCTTCTCAACATATACTAACAAAGTTTTATTACTATTAATAGTGGCTTGTATAATTTGCCGACATTCTTTAACAAATCGGAACAGAATACGAAACGTCTTAGTAGTTGCATCAAAATGACCTATGCAAGTTTCCCGTACGCTTGTATTTAAATCCTCAAAAGTCCATGATATAAGCATTGAACCATCACGCTCCTGTCCAAGTATACGCCATTCAATTGCCTTTTCTATAAAATTTGTKTTTAGCAAACTTCTCAAATTGGGAAGAAAAGGGCTTTACCTTTAAATCCTTGAGCCGCCAATAAACCGCAGAAATTTGCRGCCAAATTTTCTTGTCCAAGCATTTTGGAAATATTTATCTTAAAATACTTTCAACACATTAAATACTTATTTCCTTATAACTTCATGTTAAGAATCACAAATAAAATCAATAAACAACAGGATCCATTTTCCATCGTCTGCAGATTTTTTTTTATTACCTAAATAACTTGTCAATTTAATGTGTTTGAATTTCTGTGTATTTATATTTTTAACCCTTGAGTAAGTCAATAGTATCGCACAATTATATAGACCGATAAACGATATATTATTAGTTTGAAATTACTCGGTGGCTATAAAAGTTAAAGTAAATTAAAACCACTGTTTGCCTAATTATTTCCAAGGATTTACCTATCGAAATATTTTATTGAACAGGCAATGAACTTAATATTTTTAGGGTCATTCTTACGGGTGAACAGGCAATGATTGCAATATTTTAAGGGTTATTCTTTCATTGTCTGTCACAATAATCRAATTATCTGTAGATAAGCTAACCACAAATCAATAAAAACGGTTCTATCAGTTAAAGCTAGCATCCTGTTAGCCACCAGCGGTTAAGGATAACATTAACTAGATATTGAGAAAACGGGATTAAGTTAGATAAGTAATATATCAATTAACCACTTTCCGATACATTATATGTTTCTAAATATGTATGGAACAAAAAGAAATTAATGAAAATCATTTACGAAGAACTAAGAATGWATTCGTGGAATTCGTCAATCATTTGCTGATTATCCTTATAGCCAACAATTTCTTTTGCAGCGTCTTTTGTTAACCATTTCATTTCAGTATGTTCATCAGATAATATTGGTTCCTTGCTAGAGTCTTTTAATTGCGCTAACCAATAAATAACCACTTTCGATTTTCCCTTTACATTGTAATTCAATATCTTTGGTTTATCCTTAAATATAATTAAGTCTTCCTCGCAATACCTGTAATTGCAAAAGTTAAAAATTGGACGTTAATTTAATCTTATTATTCAAGAATTATAAGCGCTTGCCCAGCCTCYTCTTTGGTCTCTCGCAAAGCTGTCGTAAAATCATCTTCGCCCGGATCGACGTGCCCTTTCGGTGAACTCCAATGAAAATCACCGTAAGACGCGCGCAACAACAAATATTCAATCTTTTCGCCAATTTTACGAAATATCACCAAACCGGCAGCTCTTTTAGCCATTAWAATGAAAAGTACCACAAGCAAATAAACAAAAAGGTGTCCCACAGATCGACCGCACGCAAATAACAAGACAAGAAACAGCTGATGAGTAAACAAATGTGTTTGAAAAAATCGGTTATCAGATGAATGTATTTAAATATATATAATGAAATTTAATTAATTTAKAAGGTAAATGTTCAGGAGAGCGAAAATTGCACCAATTTTCACGGGAAATGTCTTAAAATTCGTGTTTTTAATTCTAATTTACGAATATATATGGCGCGTTATCTATTTTTATGTTTGTTTTGCAATAAAAACAATAAAAAATATTACGATTTTGCACGATATTTACGCTATAAACGGCATCACTGTTCGAAATTCAGTTGGGCACTAGTGATACAAGCAGTGATCGGTTTCGAAATATCGATACTCTCGATATTCGAGACTGAACTAGAATTGATAAAAATGAGATAAATAATAGAAAAATAATAATAATTGGAAATATAAAAATAAATTTAAATATCGATATTCTCAATATTCGAGTCTGAAAGAGAACTGGTAAAAATGAGAAATACATAATAGGAAAATAATAATAATTGGAAAAATATAAAGACATTAAAATATCGATATTCGCAATATTCGAGTCTGTCTTGGTAAAAATGAGAAATATATAATAGGAAAATTTATGATTAATTATTATTGCAGMAAGAAAAAGATTATAAACACAGGGGTATTGGACCGACCGGGGTTATTTATTTTCGAGCGCTCGAAATTTTTTCTATTATGTATCTCATTGTTTTTAATTTTCATCAGTCTCGAATATCGAGAGTATCGATATTTCGAAATCGATCACTGCTTGTATCACTAGTGCCCAATTGAATTACGAATAGTGATGCCGTTTATAGTAGGAATTAAAAACATGAATTTTAAGACATTTCCCGTGAAAATTGGAGCACGTTTTCGGAAAGCCGCTCTCCTGAACATTTACCAAATATTGTTATTGGCAACTGCAAGCAAATCCACAAACGCAGTTGTTGCGTTGCCMTTTGCAACAGCTGATCTATAACATGTGGTCATTCAATTGTAAACCTTTCGTTGAATTATATAAAAACAGAAATAAGTGTTATATATTTATAGGAAATAAAACATTTAAYAATCATGATAAACATATTTCTACGTTTAGGAAACCGATCTGTTTCTAGAAGATTGGAAAAAACGCAGTTTCATTTTGCGATTCAAAGGCTAGCTTCTTTTACAGTACGAAATATATTAAATGAAACATCTGATGAAACCGGTACATTGTTTACACGATTTGCAAAGCATATAGCGTTAGAACTACAAAAAGATGCTCCAATTGTACCAACAGTAATCAAGTATGCTGATTATTTTCCAATAAGTGATACACGTTACTTGCAAAGAGAATTGACTCGAATATCTCCAGATCAACTTCCGGCATTAATAGTCTACGCATTCAACTACAGGCCTAGTGCTGATTTAAATAAGTATGCTACATTACTAAATGAGTTGGATACGACTGCCATAAGGCTGCTTCCAAACATGGATCTTGCCACAATTCTACGAACATTATATGCTTTTCTTTACCTCATGCCCAACTGGATTACGAGAACAGATTTTTATAATGAGGCTATGAAACATATAATAACAATGGGAATAGCGCCAGATACATCAAAAGAAAAATTTGTCCAAATGTGTTTCTATTTGGGTTTAGACAAAACTYGTAGAGCTACAAAAGTTTTATCATTTTCAAATTTTCTAAATGACCATTTAGAATCATATATTCCAACATTAACTACTTTAGACTTGATTATAATTGCCAATGCTGCTTTTAAAACATCAACACGTATAGAAAGCAATACATATAATAATCGTTTAAAAGAAGAAATGCTGAAGCTTTCACTTGATGATATTGCAAATGATGCACTCTTAGTGACTTTAATTAAAGCAATGCGATTCCAGAGGGTTCAATCAAGGGAAGTCTGTGAGCACCTTCAAAATTACTGTACTCAAGATATAGTTGAGAGGCTTCAATTACGCGGTTGCATTCATTTATTCGCTTACTTTGCTGATAATCTTTGGGACGATAGGATTTCAATTGACTCTTTGATAAAACAATGCTTAAATCGACTAGTTGCTTCGCGAAAGTTTGATATGAAATATGAAAATGTTCGATGTAAAGACATATCTACATTTCTATGGTGCTGTGCACAACTTAACTGCAAATTATCACCATCTGACCTGCAATTAATTGAGTCAAATCTATTGAACAAAGTTGACCAAAATGAATTCCAAAACTATGTCGATCAGTTAGTTGATAGCTGCTTATCTTTATGGACATTAGGCCACAAATCACGCGAACTTATTGAGGAAACGTTAAATTTGAAGCTAAAGGCACGATTGACTAACAAAAAAGATCTACGAGATTTACCTAAAGTCGAGAGTCGCTTACAGGTGCTCTTGTCAGCCATTAGTATAGAAGAGCCGAAATGGCGGTTGAAAAATATAAAAGGGTTTACGGAAATAGCTGTCGATACGAAAGCTCCAACATATTTACTTACAAATCGCCAAAGTTTGATAGATATGAAGAATAATATTGTAGAGCACCATAATGTACTTTCAGCTCAATTAGTTTGCCCTATTAGTGGTATAAATATCCCCAGCGTTCTAGTGACATATAAGGAACCTAGTAATCTAAGAGTATTTATGGAGCTAATTCCAGAGGAACAAAGGTTGAGATTTAGTAAGTCTCCTATAGGATTAATAGGACTAAAGATTCGATTATTGTCAACTTTGGGATATAAAGTCATAACAGTAAGTATGTCAACATTGTAGATTCGATATAACTAGTAATTTTTTCTCTTTTTTTTAATAGTTAACTGAATCACAATGTAATGACAAAGAAGCTAGTTTGGCATTTTTGGAGCATAACACCGAAGGCAGTGATATTCCGGAGGAACAATCATTGAAAGTTTAAATATGAAATGTTATTCTGTTATCATTGTACACATATAAGGATTGCGTGAAGAAATAATTACATTAAAATAAATATAACGCGAATATAATAAGATATGTGTTGACCGAAGAGGTAAAATATAATATATTGATTTGATGTGGAAAACGTTAATTAGAAGATCGGAATTCAAAATTAGTTTCATTAAAATATCACATATTTGACCAACCTGAAATGTGGAAATCCTTTTGGGAGTATATTGGGGCCAGAGKGGTTGAGTTGATTTGGGCATTGCTCAGGTATACCTGAAAACATATTTTGAAGCAGTTTTATATACAAATAAACTCATTGACCGACATTTAAACTTGTTAGAATAACTAAAATCGTTATAAGTTGTATACGAGAGTTGGGTAGTGGAAATATGGGCCATGTCTTTGATTATTAACTGCATAAATATTTTAATTTATACCCAAATAAGATAATAAATTGGCTTGATATTGCGAGTTATGGAGGGCCACTCCTAAATTTATTCAGCRATTCCGTTTCAGGTTATAACGGCTATTCGTTTTATTACTGGACCACAGAACTTTTCAGTCACAAAGTTTATTTAATGATCGTTGCTTCATTCAATTAGTACAACAGATGTTTGGACACAATTCAAAAGKTTTTAATTAAAAACAACATCTGTAACATTAATCGGGAAATTCGAGGTTCAAAGGTCATTTTTCTTAGAGAGGATCTTTATAATAAAGATTTAAACGAAATATCTGTCAAACATTTGTAGAAGAGTTAATTTAAATAATTAGAAACTTAAATACATATACTTACATATATATACATATGTATATATGTAAATGAATTACAACATTTACACGCGAACCCAAACCACAGATATAGGAATGTCTAGTAGAGTGAGACTAATATAGTAGGCTTTCAATGAATGACAACAGTTGATGTGCCCCTAAGGAGAATATACATTTTAGGTGGAACTAAAACTTTATTAAAGTACTAAAACATTCCACTTAAGCAACGAATAAGGTAGACTATATTGTAGGCGTAATTAGGMATTATCTGAGAATAACATAATGCGGTGCACGTAATATGATTTCACTTAACAGTAATGGGCATTTTGATTMATACGAATATGATATTCCTCACTTCCAACGTTTATAAAAATAATGCCTAATTTCATACAACACACAGATTAAATACAATTCGAAGATGTGTTAGCATTTTGTATCTTATCCTTTTGATTTTGATGATTATTATTGATTAGAATACCTAGTCAGTGTGCCCTTCCTTGGTTGTAAGGACGAGGTTAGTCTTAGCTATGAAAAGAATAGTGCCTTCAAGTTTCTCGAATACATTATTACGGAGAATAAGATATAATGGACGATGGATCACTTAATCCTTTTATATTCCTCTTTACGGATGAAATCATTCCAGCCATGTTGCAAAATGCGCATTTTCTCTCCGTGCCTTAGCTAAAGGGTAGTTTTCATGCCTAAGGCAGGTAAAAACACCCAACCTACTAGAAAGAGTTTAAGGCTATACACTTAACTTCCTTTCTGCTGAAAACATTAGAGAAAGTCTTGGATGTGCATATCTAGGTGGCAGCTCCTCCTGGAAACCTTCCCAAAGCGCAACACGCATATATGTACATATTCGTAAAGACTACCTTCCATTTGCTAGTATTAAACACCGAAAAAACTCTAGAATATTAGGAATATGCCCTTGGATGATTCCTGGACACCTCTGGACCTTTCGATTCAATCAGAAGCCTCCTAATCTCTAAAAGAATAAAAGCAGAATGAAATGAGGTACAGAGGCACTCCGCTAAACTTCTAAAGGATTTAGGCGGTGAAACCCTTAAGGCAATGGCATATACAGACAGAATCGCGTTCTAAATGTCCATGGCATGCTACATCAAAGAGAGAAGGGAGTAGCGTTTTTCACTGTTCACTTATATTGCGCGCCCATAAGATAGGTCGTTTCAGCTGACATGGGCCACGATTCTACGTTCYCTACTGTTTCTGCTATAAATGGAAACGATGAAGTATATGCGTATTATTTCAAAWTGATCAAGCAAATACGCAACGCAATGGGTGATAACTGGCTCAGTAATCAGTCAATGATATTATACCATGAAACAAAAGACAAGCTTTGTCAAATATTCCTTACCACTGGTGATGGGAAATAATTAGCCAAGTCTTGTTCTGTGAGAACTATTTCATTCTACGAGAACTATTTTAGTCTGATTTTATTTMGAATTTTCACGTCTTTATATACAATTTGAAGAACT
Source organism: Bactrocera latifrons (assembly GCF_001853355.1). Classification (NCBI taxonomy): domain Eukaryota; kingdom Metazoa; phylum Arthropoda; class Insecta; order Diptera; family Tephritidae; genus Bactrocera; species Bactrocera latifrons. The sequence continues at coordinate 19,550 of NW_017534803.1, forward strand.
ATCTTAACTATCTTAATATATGTATATGTGTGCATGTTCATATGTATGTAGCACATTGTTTATGCTACATGGTAAGGGGTTGTTTTTCAAGTGCACATGCACATTTGTATTCAATTGCTTATTTTAGGTCAATATGTTATCTTAAGTAAATATGTTTGTTTGTTAATTGTTGAGTGCATACGTATTGCACATAAAAGCATAGGTGCCTCATATAAATATATGTATCTTTATGCGTTTATTTATGTATTTGCTTTACACTGCCTCAGCATTGGAGAAGATAAGCCTGTTCAATATATTTGAACACCATTTGTATATTGAACACCATAACCTTGCCAATCGACTTTTTTTGTCTTTCCACAAGGCTTACTGTCGATTGGACTCGGTTGATTTCCCTGATTCACAGTTCAAATTCAACAGTATTTCTCCCTCAAAAAGCAATGCTTTTTTACWACACGAAATGCTTTTTGATTCTTTTTTCTTTTTTTAAAGTAACACAAGTTGCTTCACCTTCTCATTAACTAATAAAATATAATAGAATAAAAATATTTTAAGGAAACTAAATGGACCAGTTTTCTTATAAATTATGTGTTTTATATGAATTAGCGGAATTAGAATGGAATTGGTACATATATATCTTGGTCTGAAGACAATTGACATTTTCAACATCGGTTTTTTCGATAAATCGTTTACCATATAACTCACTTTTGAGTTCTCTAACTGGGTTTATTATTAAAGGTCCCAATTTAATGGCTATACACTTTTCTTTATTTTTAATTTTATTAACTTAACGCTTTTATTATATTAGCTTACTAAACTGTTAATGTGCCCTTTCGATTTAACCAAGGAACACAAGGAACTTTGTCTTCTTCGCTACTTKGATCGGTGAAATGTCTTGCTGGAAAATCCACTCATCACCAGCAAATCAAATAAGAGTTCTGCATTAATTTTGACTGGCACAAATCATATTTTGGACTTGCCTTTTGATGAAAATGCTGGCCATATCATGAACTCGTTTATATCATGCTTCCGCTGGGCGTCAACGACAAGCAACAACAAACGACACTCACAAGCTACCGTAGCCGTGGGATCCGCTGGCGCAGCACAAATATAGCGCAAACAGCGACGACTTACACTACACGCAAGTCGGCGTAATCGTGGGATTCGCTGACACTGCATTTGACAAAACATAGCAACGACATTGACGACGGCAGCGGCAGTGAGGACGGCTTAGGCTTAGACTTAAGAGTAAGAATGTTTTAGAGTTTAGTTCTGATCGAGCATGAATAAAGCGCACTAGTGCCTAAAAATAATTGGCGCCCAACAGGGTAAAGAAGATACGAAGGATTCTCCAGAAAGTAAAAATCACCAAGGTATTTTGCGGTGGAGTGTCTTTAATGACTTCAAAGGACCCAAGGACTCACAGAGAATCGCTACAACCTTTAAAAACGTATCCTACCAGGACTCCAAGGATCCGAGGATTCATCACAAAGCAGTTTATAATAAAAAACAAGTTTCGAGTATTGTAAGTAGTAGTGCTTATAAAAATAAAAACATTGTAATTTCTTTTGAATTAAAACTAAGTTTTCAAAATAGACGGAAAGGAATTTGTTTTAGAAATATAAGGAGCTAATCATAAAATTTTGTGAAACAAATTTTCCAGAGTTTAATAAAAAAGAAACAGTGTAGTCTTTTCTCAAAAATATTGTGTTTAGAAACAGAATTTGCGAAGAAAATTGTAATAAATAACTGAAATTATCTAGCCATGTCAACAAAAGAGTGTGTTTGATTGATTCGACTATAGGAACGGTTACAAGTCTATTCAATTTTAATTTCCACGTCTATGAGTGACTCAGAATTAGAAAACCTCTTAGAAAGAATTATTAAACTACAGGTGACCAGTAAAATGGATTCAAATCAGATAACCGCAGTGGTTCAAGCAGCCGTCTCAAGCGCTTTTGAACAACAAAGACAGACTTTCGAGGTTAAGCTCCAACGATGAACGGAGCAAATGACTACATTGATCACTGGTCAAACGCCAAAAATATACCAACCGGTAAAAATATTACCGAACGTAAAGTGTGACGAACCCCTTGATCTGGCAAAATCATTACCAGAATTTGACGGGCAAATCAGTACATATGTGTCTTGGCGACAAGCTGCCCATACATCTTACGAAGTTTTCAGAAGYTACCAGGGAAGTTCTAGACACTACCAAGCAGTTGGTATAATTAGAAATAAAATAAAAGCTTCTGCTAATGCCATTTTGGCATCCTTCAACACTGTTTGAAATTTAATCGCGAGACTAGACTTTACATACGCAGACAAACGACCGATATATCTAATCGAACAAAAATTATTCACCTTACGACAGGGTAGCCTATCTGTGCTTCGATATTTCGACTAGAAAATATTAACTCTCCTCACGAATAAAACCATAATAACCCATGAGGGTCAAGTATCAGAATCAATTTGCGAAAAATATAGAGCGGACGCTTTAAGAGTTTTTATATCAGGCCTTAAAAGGCCTTTATGTGGCATACTATTGGACTCTCGCCCTAAGGACCTACCTAGCGCTCTGGCATTAGCCCAGGAGGTGGAGTCAAATAGGGAAAGGTACTTATTTGCTTCAAATTTCGCAACGTCTATTGAAGACCCATATAATCTAAGAACAAACAATAATTCGGAGAAAAAGATGCAACATCAACAAAAAAATCCGCATTTTGCAAATAAACAGCACAGAACAAGTGATACTAGGACTAACAAGCAAGAACAAGTGACCCCCATGGACGTTGACCCATCGGTTTCAAGACTAAGACAAAATGTAAATTGGCGTAGGGAACCTTCACAGAGAGCCAACCAATACCAACAACAGAATCAAAGTAATAGTAGACAGGGTTATAGTTCAAATCAACAGCAGGGAAAACGACAGGCAGATTCAGATAGAGTTACGGGACCAAAGATGCAACGCGTTAATACCTTAAATCAAGAAAAGGTTAGTGAGGCAACTTATAATCAGGAAACCGAAGATGAAGCCGAAGATCTYGAGGAGGAGCAATTGAATTTTTTAGGGGGAAGTCCCTACTCCCGTGGATTGAGCGAGGAGTAGGTTATCGAGGAAAAAAATTAACTTATTAGTGGACACAGGAGCTTCGAAAAATTACATCAAACCAATACTTGAGCTAAAAAATATAATTCCATCGTCCACACTATTTATAGTAAAGTCTTTGCACGGCAATAGTYYTGTAACACAAAAGTGTAGAATTAAGATGTTTGGCGTAACTGCAGATTTCTGTATACTCCCAAATACAACAACATTCAACGGCATAATTGGGCTCGATTTGCTCAATCAGGTAAACGCCCAAATAGACCTCAGTACGGGTACAATAAAGCACGATTCTGGAACTAAAAAGCTCTTGTTCCACGAATGTAAAAATGTAAACTTTACCGTCATAGAAAGTGAAGAAATTCCATCTTCAGTTCGTGAGCAATTTTGTGAAATTATCAAAAGTAGAAATAAGGCGTTTGCTGACCCTAACGAGTCACTACCCTTCAACACTAATATAATTGGTACAATCAGAACAAAAACCGATGAAACGGTTTACTCGAGACTTTACCCATATCCTATGGGTGCAGCCCACTTTGTAAACAAAGAAGTGGCTGAACTTCTCGTCAATGGTATCATTCGACCCTCAAGGTCCCCTTACAATAACCCAATTTGATTCGTTGATAAGAAGAGAGTAGATCAAGCGGGAAATAAGAAGAAACATCTTGTGATTGATTTCAGGAAACTGAATGAGATCACAGTCGAAGATAAATACCCTATGCCAAACGCAATGGTAATCTTGTCAAACTTAAGAGGTGCACAATATTTTACCACCCTCGACCTTAAATCAGGGTTTCACCAGATCGAGTTATCAGAAAGAGACAGGGAGAAAACCGCTTTCTCCGTTAACAATRATAAATATGAATTCTGTCGTAATTGTCTATTCAAAAGCGGAGTCTCTATGAGGCAAATATGAGAACATCCGCCGAAAAATCGAAATTCTGCAAGACCGAGGTCCGAGAAATTCTGGCATTAGAAGATGTCACGTTAGCATATCCCGACTTCACTAAACCATTTGACTTAACAACCGATGCATCCTCAAGGGGTTTGGGGACCGTCATTTCACAAGAGAAAAAACACATGACCATGATCTCAAGAACACTTACAGATAGAGAAGAGCATTTGGCAACAAATGAAAGAGAACTCTTGGGGATCGTATGGGCTCTTAACGGTTTGAGGAACTACCTGTAGGTGTTAACCAGTTGAATATCTACACTGACCACCAGCCTCTGACGTTTGCAGTTTCTGATAAAAACCCCAACGCAAAAATTAAACGGTGGAAGTCTCTAATAGAAAGCTTCAACGCAAAAATTTTCTATAAACCAGGAAAGGAAAACCATGTCGCTGACGCGTTGTCCAGAACTGAATAAAGCGCACTAGTGCCTAAAAATAATTTTCACAGTGCCTACTTTAAAATTTTATCTCCGCTTTTTCTACTGATATGTTAACTTTTTACCAATCAAAACACAGTGTTCATTTTGCACATATGTATGAATGTGGAAAAATGTATACGTAAGTTGCGCTTATATACCTGACAGACGACAGCGCTAATTTGCATTAACTTGCGCATTTGACCCATGTTAATGCAAATTAGTAATGCCCAAAAATTTCGTGCATTTAGCTGAATTCACCAAATTTGAGTAGGCAACATTGCTTAAAAATAGCCAATTTTTGCTATTGTGAATGGTGATTGATAGAAAGAAGAAGATAAAAACGTAAACAAAATATTTAAGGAAAGCGTTATCTGCGGAACACAATGCTCGCGACAGACTGCAGCAGCACGACAGTGAACTAAAAATGGCGTTGTGAATCCTACTACATACTTTTATTTGTAAAATAACGTCAGGTTTGTTAGAGGTTTGAGTAATTTTACATTTTACATATTAGTGGCATCACCACTCTAGCTCATCTCTCTATCTTCCATTCTACTGTCAACTCTACTGTCGTCCTACCAGAGAACGTATATTTATAGCAGAGAACGTCTATCATAGAGAAGGTTCACGGCGCGGAGATCG
>NW_017534803.1:30337-32363 GCF_001853355.1 Bactrocera latifrons
ATTTAACTAAAATTCATCACTGATCAGTGCGTACAACACTCTCCACATCAACATGTTAATTAGAAAAACAGGGCATCACTGATCATCTCCACACCAAACTGTTTTTGTTCCATTTTTCATTTTATACCAACGAGAAGGTGACGCAGTGCCGTCTTTTGTTCTAGCAGTGCTAGAAGTCACGTTCGCCGCTAAACACGCGCACCGCAAAGTCTATTTAAAACTTTTTAACTTTGCATCTTTTGCACCCTCCGGTCACTTTATATAGAGATACATTTAACTTTGGTTTGGTAACGTTTAACCTTTTAGTATCGCTATAACCTAAAAGGAAATTGGCGTAGTGTGCTAACTACATCAAAGAAGTTTATTCAATGCTATAACCTGAAAGTGATTGACCATCCGAACGTCCCATTTCTACCGCTGGGTTGATACATTATTTATCATCTAAACTACCATAAAGTGTAAAATATACAATTAATTTTTGATACATATATAACTCATTTTTAAACATATATCATTCATTTGTAAACTTATGCAACGCATTTGTAACCATATTCCAGTCATTTGCAACAATAAACGATTCAACTAAATATGGTCCTTCGAGCTAAAAAGAACGGCACTGTGGCGAAAAATTAAAATCAAAATGGTTAAAAAGTGAATAGTGGAAATTCTTGGCGGTCGGTAAAACAAGAAGTGTTACATGGATATACATACATACATATATATATATATATACAGTTACGGACAATAACACAGAAGCATCCATGTATATATGTACAGTGACAAGCAAAATTACAATTTTGTTCGAAAAAGTGCTGTGACACAATAAGTAAACAATAACATTACTAAAAACAAAAAACAACATTTATAAAAAAAATTTTAATAAACCAACATATTCACCTAAAACAACCTGCGGAGACACGAGGAGCAGAGCTTATCAGATAAAGGCAAAACCTGTATGGAGACCCCTACGCCCCCCAGAACGGCAATACAAGTGAGTCGTATCGATTCCTAGTAGTATATGTATGTATACATGTTTGAAGCCCATATTGGCAATGGTTTGAAGGCTTACAAAACGGTTGTGTAAAAATATACGAAAAAAAAGGGAAAGATATGTATACATACATATGGGTATAAACATTCCAGTTTATACTTACCTCAACGTTAGTTGCCTCTCTTGCTTACTAAAGCAATAAGCAGGATTGCGTAACATAATTAAGCGCTGGCAGATTAAAGCATAAAAACGGCTAAAGATCCAACAAAAACTCAAACATACATACATACATAGATATATTTAATATCCATCAACTTATATTACGAATATATAGCGGCGATAAAAATAATCGGGAACAACACCATTTCATCATTCTCATTTTGGCATATACTTCGGTACATACATATATAAATAAATAAATACTTATAATAACATAAATTTGGGGTACTCACAAGCCGTCGTAAAGCATCGAAAAATCATAAAATTATACAGTTTTAAACTTGTTAAAAAAAAAAAATGTTGCTGGATTTCATACCAAAAAGAATTTACACATTTACGACTCTCAATGATATGTTTTCGAATCATTATAACTTAAAATTTTTGAGACTTGTTAAACCCCAAATTATATATGTATACTCAAAATTATAGAAATCTATACATACATATATATATATATACATAAATAAATAGATAAATATTTCCATACGTACTAATCTGTACATACTCACATTGTACATACTTATATTCAAAGTCCATATCGGCAACAATCTCTTGTTCTTCGTCATAAACCACGCAGGATTATATACAAACATTTTACGCATATTACATGCACAGAATTGAGCACATATCGTGCATGCATAGTTACAAAGTGACCTCTTTAACGAGTGCACAAACAGGGACATTCAGATAAGTCCGCATTAAAAAATTGAATATTAACTGCATACGACCGGGCGAACGCTAAAACTGAAATAACGCGTATTTTATTAGGTTTAACAGAAAYTAACGCTGTTATCGACTTGAAAGAATTTTACGGTT
>NW_017534803.1:33108-34479 GCF_001853355.1 Bactrocera latifrons
AAAAATCGTTGCTTTTGTGGGAGCAATCGCTCTCTTCGCGAAGAAAGTGCCCGACGTGGCAACAGATGAAAGATTTCCTAACTACCCAATATGAAATCGCGGAAAGGGTAGATAAAAAAATGSTCAGAACTAAAAACGTTCAACATGACCTAATTCGCCTCAAGCTAATAACAACAACAACTTAAATCGTAGTTTTTTCAAAACACAATCTTCCGAACAAAACAAACATACGTCATGCGAACTATGCACAGGAGGGCATAAACTCAAATCTTGCGATAAGTTTAAAAAATTGAATATTAATGAAAGGAAMAACTTTGTCAGATCAAAAAGACTCTGCACAAATTGTTTGTCCMATTCTCACAATCTAAATAATTGCGAAAGCAAATTCAATTGCGTATATTGCCACAAAAGGCATCATTCAATGTTGCACTTCAATAATTTCCCCAAAACACCCCAAACTAGCGCTTTCTCAAAAAGGGCCACGGGTTGAGTTGCAACCGTAACTCCCGAATCTCAAAATTCCGAAATATGCCAAGAAGCACCATGCTGCTCAAAGGCTTTAAAAACTCAAACGCTGCACAGCGAAAATCAAAGTAGGGTACTACTACCCACAGCAGTCGTCTCCATCGAACATCGAGGAGAACTGTTTAAGCTCAAGCCAACTTTGAAATTACGGGAATGGGCGGAAGAGTAGTTCAAAACTCAAATAAAATCTGCCCCATTACCCTAATTTCCCCCCAAGCGGATAAGCGCATTCAAGCAGATGCAATAGTCTTACCGCAACTAACCAATATGTTACCAAGCTATCATATAAATTGCAAGCAATGGCAAAAGGTTACACACCTAAAGCTAGCAGATCCCAACTGCAACACCCCCGCTCAAATAGACCTTCTATTAGGCAGCGATCTCATACCACAAATTATACTCGAAGGTATTGAGAAAATTTCAAACACACTTTTGGCACAAAAGACTATTTTCCGATGGATCCTAAGTGGACTAGTCACAGAACCAGTTACAACAATGACAACTCAAGTTGAGGAAATCTCAAACGAGTACCTCAATTCCCAATTGAGAAAAATTTTGGGAGATAGAAGAACTCCCCCCCCATTTCAATCACAACCCCCGAACATCAGTATTGTGAAGACTTTTACAAAGCCACAACTACTAGATCAGATAATGGTCCGTATGTCGTACGACTACCACTAAAGCAACAATTCCCAGATACACTCGCCTTAGGTCACTCTCGCACCTCTGCAATACAGCAGTTTCTAAGTATGGAGAAAAACCTGCTTAGAAAAGGGGAGCTGAAACAAGATTACGATGGTGTCTTAGAAGAATACCTTCATTTAAATCACATGGAGGAAATAAGCC
>NW_017534804.1:0-14698 GCF_001853355.1 Bactrocera latifrons
GCTACTTCGGACTGAGTAGGTAATTGTGAATTAAAGTCCTCTTTCGACGAACAAAGATCAAGCTCTATAGGTCACTCGTTATTTCCGTCCTGCTATATTGTGCATAGGCATGGACGATGACAACATCTGATGAGTCGACGATACAACTAAGTTTCGAAGAAAAGGTTCTGCGRRAGATTTACGGTCTTTTGCGCATTTGCAATGGCGAATATCGCATCTGATCGAAGGATGAGCTGTATGAGATATATAACGACATTATATTAAGATAGTTCAGCGAATTAAAAGACAGCGGCTACTAAAATAGTATTCTAGACTCCAGAACCCATCTAAAACTATTGAGAGTTTGAAGCATGTCTTCAGCAAAGAGCCGCTGTGTGAAATCTCATCAAACATTAAATTAGTATGTATGAGCTCCCGTTAATCAATATCGGATGAGTCTTTTCATACCTACATATTTTTAGTAGATACTAGAGAGGGAACAAGAAACTCGACACCTACACTAAACACAGCACATAAACACGCTTAAATACCGCTTAATACCGTAGCACTGAGCTTGTTTAATAGACTAAGCAGAGCGCTAAATAAACAAGAAGCAGCAAACTGCTACTAAAAGCAATAATAAACTTGCGAATGTAAACAAAATCGAGTCAGCAACCAACAAAATACTATATTGCATGCATATTTCTATAATGCCCTGTAGGAAAATTTATTGTGAAAACAATTTCTGGAAGATTTATGTTGGCACTAATTCATTCTCATTATTTCCCCAACAGAATTATTGGAAATATAAGTGGAGCCGAGTGGTATCCAGTCCCACATTATTGACATTACATATTGACAAACATTATGACACTGAAATTGTTAAATAACTTAAAAGATATAGTACTGGGATTCTAATTGACACATGAGTTCTACTTCGAATATATCAACTGTAAATTCGGTAAAATTATAAAAGTTCTGAATTACAAACACTTCGAATCAAATTTTTCCTGCAGGGCATCACATGCCATACACACCTAAATACGTTTGTTATACGGTTTATGAATACGGCAGTGTACTGTGAACGCCGCCAGCAAGCATTTCAGCTCCAGCAACAGATTTAGTAAATAAATAAATCGCCAAGAAGGATGAAAAAGATGCGGCAGACAGTATGGCAGACAGACAGGCGGCGTTTTGTGGCTATAATAAGCAAGAAATGCGGATACACGCATCAAAGAAGACTTCAACAAATCCATATGTACACATTTACAAGCAGCAACAATAATGTTAGGAAAAACTATAGCAAAGTAAACAAGCCATTGATGCCATAGAATGTAGCCGCACAACAAATCGTCATATTAAATTTCAATTTTTTGCTAACAATAAAAGAAAGAAAACGATAGAAAAAGGCAGTGAATGAAATAGATCAGTTTTGTTGCTTTATTAGCAGTTGAATGATGATATTAAAGACTGTCTGATTCATGAAAATGAACCATCAAGGATTGGTATGCTAAGACGTTGTTGCCGACGAAAACATCGAAAAAGATCCACAAAATAAGTTTGGATTACCGAAAAGTGAAGTTCTTCGAGATAGCAGGCAYTKTTAAGATATCAATAGACATCGTATCATTCACGAATATTTGGGTATGAAAAAGCTCTGTGCAAAGTGTGTGCGGCGCGAGTTCGCTTTTGACCAAAAACAACGACGAGTTGAAGRTTCGGAGCGATGTTTGGAGATGTTTAATCATAATAAACTAGAGCTTTTCAATAGATATGTGACAATAGGTGGAACATGGCTATATCATTTTACTCCGAAGTCCAATCGACAGTCATCCGAGTGGACTGCACACGATGAACCTGAACCAAAGCGAAGCTGGCAAGCTTATGACGCCTGTTTTTTCTGGATTCGCATAGAATACTTCTTATTGACTGCCTTGAAAGGGAAAGTACCATCAATAGGGACTATTACATAGCATTATTGGAYCGTTTGAAGGTCGAAATTGACGAGAATAGCCGCATTTGAAGTAAAAGAATACAATGCACGGAGTCACAAGTCTGTGAAAGCTATGGCAAAAATCTATGAATTGGACTTCAAATTGTTTCAGCGTCTACCATAATCTTCAGATCTGGCCCCTAGAGACTGATTGTAGTTCCCAAAACTCGAAAGAATGCTCGCTGGGAGGAAATGAAGAGATGATCGCCAAAACTGAGCGCTATTTTGAATTCAAAGACAAATCGTGCTACAAAATGGTATCGCAAAGTGGCAGGGTCGCTATAATCAGTCTATCACCTTTGACGTTAACTATGTTGAACAATAGAACGAATTATGCGAAAAAAAGTATTGCACTATGATAGACCGGGGACTTTTCAATTGACCTATTAATACTTTAGTGGTTCTATAAAAATTATATGTGGGTGGTATGTGATTTGGGAACTCACTATGTCATCCCATTTTTACTTTATTGTTTATAGATACTCTTTCAGAAGTCCTGTCCGCGAGGAAATGTACATTTTGCCTATTATATGTTCACATGTAACATATAGGGGCATGTTCCCACATTCACACTTCTTTACCTCCATACTTTTGCTGCTTTGCCTTTTGCCGCATTGACGCGTGGCACCCACCACCACCACTATATCTCCGCCCACCTGTATAGCGTGTATATTAATATTTTGCCACTCGCTTCAGTGCCTTCGAAATACATTCTCTAAAACGCTTTCATTACATTGCGGCACGCTTCATTTTTTTGCTCGCCTAATGCATAAAACACACGCTTCGCAACCACTTTGCTGTGATGATTTTTTACGCAAAATGAAAAATGACACAAAAGCCAAAATGCCACAAAATGCACACGATGAGGCGGACGGGCGAACAGCAAACGCGGCAAGAGTAAAACGAAGAGGCAAGGAGTGAGTTACAAAAAGCAAAAGGACTTCGCTAAAAGCCATTGTAGTGCATCTGCTGTGGCGCCACAATCGCACGCCGTACCATCATTTTTCAAGGTGGAATGCGCTCTGGACAAAATGCCAGGCGACAGCGGTGGATGAGCCGTGTGTGCTGAGCAGCAGCGGCGCCACCGGAAGTTACATTAAAATGTCCTTTGGCGTTCGATGACTTTTATGGTGTTGGATTGGAATGGAATGGAATATTGAGTGCTGTTTGGGTATTTTATATTTGTAATTGTTGCTGAACGGATGACTGCAATGTGTCGGTGAATGGAATCGGATTCGTAGTCAAACAAGTAGATCGAAATTCGAAAACCCTATAAAAGCAGTCTGTCTGTTTGATAACCTGTAATATAATTATAACTGTAAGAACAGGAAAGTCGTCCATGAAACCTACTTTAACATAGAAGCCCTACTTTTACCAACAGAATGGATGATGATGAAATCCAGAGAGCTGATACTGTAGCTGAGTTTATATTTTTGGACGTTTTAAGTGCCGTTACTGAACTCTGCTGTTTAAAGTATTAAAAAGATCTATCTGTTGGTCGTTTGGAGCTTAAGATTTTGTTGTGAAATCAGAAGGTCGTATCAATCCGATCCTGAACCAAGATAATGATATTGGTCTGGAGACACTGGATAATACATGGTACAGAAGAAAAGACCAATGTACTGCTAGTAAGTTCGATTGCCCTTCTCCGATGAAAAAAACTGAAGTTGAAAGATTCTTATGAATCGTATCTTTTTATATTGTAGAAAGGGTTTATGAAGGCGGCCGATGAAACTATTGTTTATTTTGGATCAGGAGAATTTGAAGCAACTATAGGATGACAACTCAGCCTTTGACCGGATGAAAACCGTGTCAATTCCGGTAACCTTAAAACCGGTTACTGTGAGAATTGTCCGATGAAATAAATATATCCATCTCAGGAATGAATTAAAATAAACTTAATGGCATTTTACGAGCTATTGTCTAATTGCGCAGTGGGGAACCGATATACGGATTTGAAAGCACCTTAGTCCAAATAGCCTCTACAATTGCCTTGATGCAAGCAGCCAGAACAACACCTAATAATACTAAAAAGCCACTTTTCACGTGCCGTTACCTTCAAAAGTTAACAATAATCGTCCGTAAAAACACATTTGCATACACTTGAACGCTCTTTAAACTACATACATACATCCACACAACGTCACGAAGTAGCGTTACTAAGCATAAATATAGATATTCATAAGCTTTAGGCTTCACAGCCATCAACTGTCCAATTCCCCGCCATAATGAATCTAATCACTTACGCTTGAGTGCATCAATTATGCTACCATCAAGCCAGTCATCAAGCCAGCCAGACACCCAGCCGCACCGCACACTCGCAACCACCCATTACACCTATTCATCATCAGTCTGCTCTACTGGCGATCCAGCAGCTCGTGTGTCTGTCGAGCTGTCTACGCTTTGTTCCACAACTCAATGTAGTCATATGTATAACCCTCCCGTCGACGCGCGTCTCTTTCTCACTGCTTGATCTCCATGGACGTTGGCAGGCAGGCTCATACTCGCATATATTTTTTTATTTTAGTCTTCGTTTTGCCTTTTGACGAGCGTAACAAAAGCGTCAGCACGTAATCGCCGTGTTTTTGAAAATTTGTTTGCGTCATCGTAATGAAGATAACTTTATGATTTTTCCTTTCACTCACACCGTCGTCTAATCTCTGCTACTTCCCTTGCACGTTGTAAGTCCAACTCAGCTGTATTTCTATTGTATTCGGGAGATTTAGCGCGGGGTTGCTTGTTGTGAGGTGATTAAATGTGTGGAGAACACAATATTGAACTGGTTTACAACGTAGTTACATAAGTATGACATAAACGATACCTTCCTTCCCACTTCTAAAGGCGTACTTGAACGCTTTTAATTCTATATATTCATTGCAGATATTAAAAGGCCTCGTCAAAATATTTTAAGCTCTCATTTTTTTTAAACCAAGTACTACAATTGGATAAAGTAGCTGACAAATTAATATAGGAAGCTAAGATTTTCGGTATTATTTCGGAAGTTTATAGTATGGGTCATGTCAACACCTCATCTAGTCTAAATAATATAAACATTGTTTTTTAATTGTATCTTAAAACACTTTAACTGGGATATGAAAGATAATTATATACAATACTTTTAGACCATCCTTCCCTTAGTACTTCTAAACGGCTTAGGAATTGTAAGATGGCCATAATTTTTGAGTTAAGTATTATCGACGCGATTCCCATATAGAATCATTTATATTATATATTTATTGTATTGGTACCTTGAGGTAATCTTGGAAGCACAAGAATAGACCTCTTCGCTGAAAACTGCGGGATAAAATCGATGGGACGGCAACTGTCTGCAGGAGAATTTACATATAGAAGGCAGGGCAGCAGTAAAGAGTGTTGACGAAAGTAAGTAACTTCACTTCTACTGGCTGCCGGGCCACAAAGGCATCGAAGGTAATGAAATAGTGCACGGGATTTTTTTGTTTACTATTGGGCTTACATATTTATAATTTGTCACTATGATGCAGTATTGTATGATACATAATATAAACATATATACAAGAATTCTTGGTTAATAAATCAACAACTTTTTTCAAAATGTTAAAATAAAAAAAAAGAAAATCAAAACCMAATGGGACGAGCTACCAGGGTGCAAAATTGTAAAAGTCATCTGCAAAARGATAGATCGGAAGTACACAAAATTKCTATTGGCACTCSAYAGAAGAGACTGTAGKAAAATTATGGGAATACCAACTGTTCACTATCTGGTGGCAACACACGCTCGCAGGATGGCTCTGAAAGATCGAGAAGACTGCAGGAAATGTCTAGAGTATGCTACCGGGGTACCAGGGAAAAATGCGGCAACCCTTGTGCACCTGTCCTGCATTGGCAAGACTGCGCTGTAAGCATCTGGGGTCCCCACGGTATGATAAACTGAAGGTGGTATCGATAGTGAGGCCGCAGAGTCTATTAAAATTCGCGTCAAGCGCAAGAATTCTAAACGATAGAAAGGTCCAAGGCTCCTCTTGGACCCAGCAACTGAACTCCATCTGGTACTGCAAAAGACCAAAAGTAGTCTATGCGTACCTTATAGGTATTGACCTACCAGATTAACCTAACCTAGCCTGTAATGGTTTCCAAACTCTTCGGAACTGATTCGACAGCGCGAAGTTTCGAGACCTGCAAAATATATGCCTCTCCCAATCTTGCCATTTTCATTTGGCTCAAATCTTTTTCYATCGTGGCACTTTTTGAGCCAGTGGTAGATGTAATAGTCACTGGTGACAAATTTGGCGAATACGGTGTGTGCGTCTGGGTACTTAGTGTAACTTCTTGACATTATAAAAAATTGTGAGGTAGAGGTGGCATCACCTCGAGACCAACACCTTGAGAACGATTTGTTGAAATACCATGAAACTTTCGGCAKTATTCTAGTTATGATAATTATTCAAAGAATTTTGTTGTGGCACGATCTCCTGATCATCATTATTACAACTGGAGTAGCACTACTTGAATTCATGCCGAAAGTTTATGTAATTTTCTTGGGTCTTAACTTTTATGACATCGTCGAASACTATTGTTATTCGAGCTTATAAGGTTTTAGTATGCCGACGCTAATTCTAAGGGGACTGGTYGTAGGATCTTAAGATTGGGTAGTATCGTTTMGTTCCAGAATATGTAAGAGCTTTGACACCGCACACTCTTGGTTAACGGAATTCTAACCGATTCGCTTTCAAAGTCAGTCTGTCAAGACTAAAGACAGCTCTAATTAGAGTTGATGGTTATTCGCCTCATAAGTCATGGACCTTTAGTACTATATTCTGTGTTGAGATAATAGTCAGTAAAACATATTTTTTCTTGTTTTAAGTTAAGTGAAGTTCCAAATCAGAGAAGTAGTCAAGTCCAACACCTATTCTGCTCTGGGTATCGGTCCACGTATATGTACCAGGTTTTTTTTTTAATTTTTCTCCATTTCTTTAAGGTTTTGTTCACTATTTCCTTCTAAATCAAACACTCTGAGCCTGATATCCTGATGTCAGGGGTTATATTTTTTCTAAAATTTTAGATATACATGTTTACATATGCATGTATGYCTATCTTTCAGTCGTAATAATCACCGTTTCTACATCATTACAGCACTGATGAGGGTGGCCTGTGTCAAAGGTCATTCAAGCAAAAAGTAATCATTAAAAGTCACTGAATCGCATTGATATTAACTCATATTGCCTATCACAAACCACTTTTGCAGCACCCACCCCACAAACCACCAACAACAACCACACCAMCTTATTGTTTGTTATCATGACTCCTTCCAGTTGTTTTAACCCAAACAATGCGAGCGAACGTGCAAATAAACGTGTTTACCACTTTTTTCCACAATTTCTTCGCACGCGATAGCTACTGAGAAAGTGAACGGTAAACGCTTGTTGCAAGCGCGCCACCACACACACGCATACGAACACGCGTAAGAATTTTAYTTTGTATATAAATATGTATGCATATGTATGTGGTATATAAATATGTATAAAAAGGAGGGTGTAACATATGAACCTGTCAACATATCGAGATTTCTTCAACAGTCCGCGCCMACGAAATCAACGCTCACGATTGCCGACGGATGGACAGCATGCCGTAGCATTTAGCTAAATGATTGAGTGGGTGGTTTGATGGATTGACAGCATGAATCTGCTAAATCAACAAAATAACAAACTTCGGCAGGTCATATTACAGTGTTAAAGTGCGCACCCACACATATACAACGGTATTTTTATGTGAAGACTATACACTCTCATCTCCGCAGCGCCTACAGGTTGCAAGCACAAACACACATGCGTGGCCTGCGGTTATTTACACACAGTTTCAATATTACTAAGCTCGATGCCACACACACAGACGAACATACATACATACACCCACGCATATGCATGCGCAAGCCAAGCGCAGTGTTGCAAAGTAATGCTTGTTTGCCTCTGTGCGGCAGCGCTTGAATTGCTGGCGGGCGAAGACTGTGATTACTCGTTTATTCTCTTCAATGGTATTTAATATCCGCATTAAATTGAACTTTTGGGAATAATCACGATGACTTTTATTTGCTTGGGATTTAGTTTTCAGCAATATTGTTTAGCTCAGTCACTGGGTCAGAGGTCAAAGTGTGGTTAAAAAATATTAAAAAAACAGGTTAAAGTTTTAACTTTGGCAGCCACAAAGCCATAATATCCTCCACAAGTGCATTTCTTTTAGACTAAAGGGTAAAAACTGTTTTTAAATTTAGTTTGAGCGGTCAGTTTGTATGGCATGGCAGCTATATGCTATAGTTTTCCGATCTGAACACTATATTATTATATTGTAGTGATGCCTTGGACAATAATCAATGCAAAATTTCATGAAGATATCTAGTCAAATAAAAACATTTTCCATACAAGAACTTGATTTTGATCCATTAGTTTCTATGACAGCTATATGCTATAGTGGTCCGATCTGAACAATATTTTAGAAAGTTGTAGTGTTGCTTTGGACTATATTTCATGCCAAATTTCATGAAGATATCTCGTCAAATAAAAGGGTTCTCCGTATAGRAACTCGAGTTTGATCGGTCAGTTTGAATGGCAGCTAGATGCTATAGTCGTCCGATCTGAACAATATATTCGGACATTGTAGTGTTGCTTTGGACAATAATCCATGCCGAATTTCGTGGCGATATCTCGTCAAATAAAAGGGTTCTCCGTATAAGAACATGATTTTGATCTAGGAGTTTATATGGAAGGTATGTATATGGTATAGTGGACCGATCTGAACAATTTCTTAGAAAGTTGTAGGGTTGCCTAGGAAAATAATCTATGTCAAATTTTGTGAAGATATCTTGTCAAATAAAAAAGTTTTTCTCATAAGGACTTSAGTTTGATCGTTTGTATGACAGCTATACGCTACAGTCGGCCGATTTGAACAATTTGTTCGGAGATTATAAAAATGCTTTGTATAATAATCTGTGTAAAATTTCGTTAAGATATCTCGTCAAATAAAAAAGTTGTTGATACAAAGACATGATTTTATAGGTCAGTTTGCATGGTATCTATATCCTTTAGTGGACCAATATCGGCGATTACGTCACAAAAGTAGCCGTTTAAGGAAAATTGCTAAATTTCAGCTCGATATATCGAAAACTGATAGAAACTATTAGTTCTTCTGCTTAGTGTATAAAAAGATATAAAGTAAAATTTCATTAAAAAAATGTAAACATATATTTTTAACATTTTAATTATCATATCAGCGTTAAGCACTGTTCAATACATACAATCGTATTGGATTTCCAAATATTCTCCCGTCTCCATTGCAGCGCATCAAAGCGGAAAAACGCAATTAAATCTCGCAAGCAAGCAAGAGCACACATACACATTCATATATAGATACATGCACAGTATTTATGTAAATTTAATTAGAAAATTTCCTTTGAGCGAAACCTGCAGACGTTGCTAAAGCTTTTGTAYACGCACACACACACAGACGAGCAATCATTAACGAAATAAAAACCGCAGCTAATACCATGAAAGGACTCGAGAGGAAGCCAAAATCACAACCACAAAAGACGACTATATATGTATTTGAGCGAAAACATGCTGATACCGCACAGATGCACTGCTTAATTATGATATTTCTAAAAATATTGATTTTTTAATGGAGAAGATATTGTTATTTTAATTGAGTTATAATCTTTGAAATTAGTTCAAGTTGGAGAAGGTAGAAGAATAATTCAAAAAATCTAAATTCGAGGCGAAAATTYGTAAAAATTAAGGGTTTTCAAACCGACACATGCTTTTTTGCTAAGCGTATTTTCGTTTCATTTTATTGAAATATCATATACTCTGGCCGATAAATCTGGCAGTGGGCTGGAAATCTTGTGAATGTTTGAAAAACTTTCTCTTAAATCGGTTGAGTAGTTTGGGAAGTATGAAGTTTCACCTAAAAATAAGCGACGACACRCCTATTTTCCTCAATTTGAGGTGATTCACATATTTTAGTTGAATTCAATCTTTCTAAWATTAATATTTAAACATTTAGCTGACCAAAAGTACTCTGTTTTTTAATTTAGATTTTGTGTGATAATATCTAATTTTCGGTCAGAAGACCGCCTTAGTCGACTCGGAAGACTTTAAGCAGTTATGATTCTCTGATAGATTATAGWAATTATTTCTAAAGAAACATTCATCGTATAGAGAAAAAAACTGAATAAACTACAAATAACCAAGCGTTGAAAGATTACTGAGAACCTTTGGACCAAAAATAAATTTGAAAGAGTTCTTAAGACCAAAACTCCCTAAGAAATTGGTCGGTCGAGAACAATGTAACTAGTAATAATATCACATATAATTCTCTTGCTCCTTAACACAACCCATCGAAATGCATGCCTGAAGTTTATCTAAATTCTTTGAACTTTTATGACATTGTCGAAGACTATTGTTATTCGAGCTTAGGGGGATTTAGTATGTCGACGGTAATTCTAAGGGGACTGGTCGTAGGATCTTAATATTAGGTAGTATCTATCAAAAATATGTAAAAGCTTTGGCATTGCTCAACAATACCTTGTTTAAAATGATTAATTGGTTCTGGATCAACTCTAAAAAGAGTTCTAATTAGAGATGATTCCTTAAAGGATTCACCTCATAACGTTTAGTACTATATTCTTTCTTGAGATAATAGTCAGTAGAACATATTTGCCTTGTATTAAGTTTAGTGGAGTTTCAAACCAGAGGATTAGTCAAGCCTATTTTGCTCTGGGTATCGGTAGTCGTATATGTACCAGTATTTTTTTTATTGTTATTAAGTTATTGATTGGCACCTACAATTAGAGGAATAAAATTGATACTTTAACYGGTCGATTTCCACGTACTAATTTGATAGGGATATTTAAATACAGTTAGTAGGCCTCTCGATTCAATTTATTCTAAGAAACTGAGCACACAACTATYGATCTGGGGATTCACCGCTTGAAAATATTCTAGTTTGATGCAGATTTATATGACAGGAATAAAGYCAGGGGCCTATTAATTAGATCAAGAAATAGTATATACAAACCTACGGCTACTATAACGGTGCGCTGGCCTTTTGGATGCCTGCGCCAAAAATTAAGGCTGTCCTAAAACAGTATATGCCGCAGCTGGAAGGAAATACCGAAACGGTTCTCCACTTTCTATGTGAATAATAGATTGAAGAGTGCCCAAACAGCCATACTGAAAGCAGCGACCACACAATATCTGTAGCATATGACTAAAATCTTTGTGGATTCTTTAAAAAAAAATATGTGTTGGAGATCTTTAAAATTTAAAACGGTAAGGAAAATTTATGTTCCTTAGCTTTTGAAAAWAGCACTGCTACTTAAAGCTTTACAAATCGCTTACTTATCTCATAAGTATTTCTTAATCCATCAACTAAGATACCACAAAACAATGCAAGAAAAGAAGACGAAGTCGCAGACAAAACAAGAGTATCACCCCAAACGGTGCGTGGGATTTAATCAAATAAAAGCGAATAAGAACTCATGTCACCGGCGCATGTAAAACAATTACAAGAGCGCAAAACATGTTTACGAATTTGTCACAAAAACAAMGCGAGAAACCGTAGTCAGCGGGGAGTMAGTAGTCAGGACAGGAGTAAARGCCGCGTTGCGACCYGTCAGTGATACCACGGCCGCGTGGAATTGTGCATACATAAATTTGCATTAAGCGACCACCATTTGGGCAAGGCGGCGCAAGGCGTATTCCCGCTGGCAAAGAACGCAAAGAGTCGACCCATTATGRGTAAGTGAAGAAAGCTGCGTAGGTGAGTTATTCAAAATTCAAGGCAAAGACATTTAAGTAGATTAAAAGACGTTTATGTCGGCTTAAATGTGCGACGACGACGAAGACAATAAAGGCGGTACACTCCAGAGAGGAAAGGGTATTTGAGGAGTTTTTGAAGGGTACGGAAGCTATATTTGTCGTTGGTGTTTTCTATTTGCTGGGAGACAGTGGACCTTAAGATGCAGTTTAAGCACAAGATATTTCTTCTACAAAAGATGGCACTAATTTTACTGTTTTTTAGAAATCATTGGTCGACTTTTTTGTCTGTTCCTTCGAGACCTCATTTAAAACCGGTTTTTTCGTGGAAAACATTTTTATTATTGAAATGATTTAATTGAAACGCCGCCAGATCTTATTACGATGGGATTCRTGCTTCGTACTAAGTTACGAGAAAAGTTCCTAAATATATATCTCAACTCAAGACGACGTCTACCTGGATTGRTAACTTCGGTTCTTCCAAATTAACAGACGGATTAATAGATTGATAAATTATTGTGTCCTTACCGAATCCTTTAATATTTCAATTGGATTTGTTCTATTCCCTCCAGTTCCTATAAGAGTTTTCGAAACTTCYAACTATTTCATATACTGAGAGACTACTTTTACATTCCATGGTAGGGATGAGTCGGACTRATGTCTAATAGAAACATAGGTGATGCCGCTTCTGGCACTCTTTCTTTATCGTCTGGGCTCAAAATARTCTAGAGAGGACTTGGGCCTGAGAGGCCTTCGGGGTCTTCTTTTACGTTCCGTGGTTGGGATGAGTAGGACTATTGTCGGTGAATGCTTTACCCTTTAATGATAAAAACAATGGTCTGCTTCGGGTAGTCTTTGTCTATCGTCTGAGTCCACGATAATCTAGAGAGAACCTGAGCTTTGAAAGTTTCTGATCTTGCTGGCGGACTGATACACAGGAAGCTGCTGATAAGGTTCAAAGTAATTTTCTAAACAAGTTTCTAAAATATGTGAAGTTGTGCTATGGAGGTTTCAGATCGCTACTTACATTCAGCTAGTAAAAACCGCCCAACCAAGCTTCAACTTCAAGATTGCGGCTAGACTGACTGATTTATGAAGCGKAGAGACGCTGTAATGTAAGACAATGAATACGATATGGCCACTCGACTATGAAAAATATTCCAATAATACAAGTATAAACGAATAGACAAGAGCAGGAAAGGAAAGAGGAATGAAAGGATATTTATGACGGAAGTTGCAAGACGATGAAAAAAGTCGATAAGCGGAATCAGAAAAGAAAAGAAAAATGCCAGCTAGAAATACATTTTTTATTGATTGTCTTTGCCGCGCTGTTTAAGGTTTCATTTTGAATGGCTCATCTTGAGTTTCGGCGGCATAAATCTGTCGAAGAAGGTGAAGAGGAAGATACTACCAACAAGCCGATAGAGTTTTGCTGCATACTCGTTACACATACATACATTACGGAGGACGTTTATCAATGAGTGCAGATAAATTTCTCCCCCACAAAAGCGTGCGAAGCAGCGCCATTGAGCATTTTAATAAGCGCTGCTTGAAGTCGGTAATAAAATATGCCGCCCAGCGATGATCTGCCGGCAACTGGGCGACAAACTGCCAAGCAAAGTGACTAACTGTTAACGGTTGTCGGGTGAGTGATGTGATGGAGACTAGCACTTTCCCRCGACAAGCATCGTATCGATGGCACCCCCCGGAGAGCGATTTGTAATTTTATGTTGACGATTGCGCTTTTTCTGCTCTTGTGGTTTTGCATCCCAAACAGCAGGCAGACACGCCGGCAGGTTGGCGAACGCAAGTGGACGCAGAGAGTGGGCTGTGTGTGTATTATAACTGACTGTTGTGCTGAGAACAGTGGGTAGCCAAAGCGYAATGGGTGTCTATGCAATCTTAAATTGTTGCAATGAAAAATTGTTGATGCGGCAGATTTCCGTTAAAATTTATGTGTGCATATTTTGGTGGGGCATAATTTTTTGGAAAGTGAGAAGTGATTAGTGTGCGGAAGTAAGTGAAAATGACATGCAGTTGAAAACGCGCTGAAAATGCCTTTTTTAATTTCATGCTGTGAGAAGATTTGAAGTTTTTGAGAATCACAAACTTGACTCTTTTAGACCTCTTCTCGGTACCATGAAMAACTTTTTTATGAAGTAGACCGCTTGCTTTTGCTGTTTACGATACTAGGCAAGTATTTTTAGYTGCGAAAGAATGCGCACCACAAATTATTCTTAGCATATTTTCACTTTTTCGACGCCGCAAATATCAGCTCATTTTATAGATTTATCTACACCCTTTCTTCCTCTCAGCATGCAATTGAAGTAAATTCTTTTAAAATCTTGAACCAAGTGGTCAATGCACTCAAGAAAAGCCAATTTCACAATTGCTGGCAAGTGTCTTGTAGATGCGCCAARCAATACTCGTTCACTTGCATGTGTGTGAAAGTCAGAAATGGTAAAATTGTAGAAAATAGTAGAYTTAATGCTACTTTAACTAATGAAATTGCAATTTTCCGACAAAAGAAAGAGGTACTTAAAGTACAAGTAGTGAAAAGGCAGTAAAACAGTGTTGGAACATTAAGTTACAAATTGTACCGGAATTTTTTCTAACAAAAAATAGTGAAAATTCGGAATTTTTAAGGAAATTGGAAGATTATACTTTAGTGCTTAATATAAGCGGCCCTTTTATATAATATCTTCAATAAATCTAGATACAGATTTAGGTGAATTGATGAAAAATATTGAGTTAGCAGCTGTTTTACGGTATTTATTCGTTTCAAAATCTTCGATATATCTATAGACAGTTTCTAAGTCACAAAAATCCATAGAAATACTTGGTAGTTGAAAAATTTTTGTCGTATTTTGTCAACAGAAGTCGCTGCAGTAAGGCCTTTTACAAAAAAGATATCAAAATAGTGCACAATGTAATTCTAGAA